>NW_027199276.1:0-33871 GCF_038502225.1 Cherax quadricarinatus | reverse complement strand
GGAGGAAGCAAGATGATGAGAAAAATAAACTAAGGAGAGATGAGAATAGAGAAAGAGTGTACGTGGATGATGAAAGAAGAACAATATGTTTTACTCACATAAAAAAACAGAGATGGTGACACACAGAGACAGACAGATCGACACATTCATACGTACACACATACACATGCGTACGTACATGTACATGTACGAACACGATCGCTTTTACAGATATAACTATTTTTATACAAGTTCAAAAACTGTTTGCTAAAAAGAAATGCCGACACACACTGATAAATACAAAGCAAATGAAATAAATCTTTCATTCTGTGAACTGGGACTCAAATTATTCATGTCAGAATTTAAACATTATTGTTGAATCTCCTCACATATTGCTATAACTTTTTTCGTATCTGGTAAACTAAACATAAACGAACAAATAATTTCGACTCTAAAGTGACAGTAATATTTCCCTAACTTGGAAAAATAGACACAAGTGAAGTACAATGTAAATCTTTATTGATTGCTCGTCGCCCACACAGTGAGCTTTATCAAGTCTCAAACAAATCAATAAAGGAACACATTATACTGCATTTGTGTCTATTTTTCCATCGTGTCGGTATTTTATACCATTTACCAACATATCCCTAATTTGCTGTAAATCAAAAACAAAAATTATAAAGCCTTTGATATCGTAATGAGATGCTAATAATATTCGTTATTAACTTGGAGTTGATTGTTTCTGTCTGATGTTTCTATTCAGTCCTGTGAGTCGGGACTCAAATCATTTCTGTCAGAATTTCAACATAATTGTTAAGTTCCCTCACTTATTATAACAATTTTTTCTAGTATCTGGTAAACTGCACCTGAACGAATAAATATTTTCGACATTAATGCTGCAGTAATATTCCACTTAGCTTCCTGTAAATTAAATACAAAAATCAACTTCTATTTCATGACATAAACTAACAAGTCGGCCGTCTCCCACCGAGGCAGGGTGACCCAAAAAGAAAGAAAATCCCCAAAAAGAAAATACTTTCATCATCATTCAACACTTTCACCTCACTCACACATAATCACTGTTTTTGCAGAGGTGCTCAGAACACAACAGTTTAGAAGCATATACGTATAAAGATACACAACATATCCCTCCAAACTGCTAATATCCCGAAACCCCTCCTTTAGAGTGCAGGCATTGTACTTCCCATTTCCAGGACTCAAGTCCGGCTATATAAAAATAACCGGTTTCCCTGAATCCCTTCACTAAATATTACCCTGCTCACACTCCAACAGATCGTCAGGTCCCAAATACCATTCGTCTCCATTCACTCCTATCGAACACGCTCATGCACGCCTGCTGGAAGTCCAAGCCCCTCGCCCACAAAACCTCCCTTACCCCTTCCTTCCAACCTTTTCGAGGACGACCCCTACCCCGCCTTCCTTCCCCTACAGATTTAAATGCTCTCCATGTCATTCTACTTTGATCCATTCTCTCTAAATGACCAAACCACCTCAACAACCCCTCTTCAGCCCTCTGACTAATACTTTTATTAACTCCACACCTTCTCCTAATTTCCACACTCCGAATTTTCTGCATAATATTTACACCACACATTGCCCTTAGACAGGACATCTCCACTGCCTCCAACCGCCTCCTCGCTGCTGCATTCACAACCCAAGCTTCACACCCATATAAGAGTGTTGGTACTACTATACTTTCATACATTCCCTTCTTTGCCTCCATAGATAACGTTTTTTGTCTCCACATATACCTCAACGCACCACTCACCTTTTTTCCCTCATCAATTCTATGATTAACCTCATCCTTCATAAATCCATCCGCCGACACGTCAACTCCCAAGTATCTGAAAACATTCACTTCTTCCATACTCCTCCTCCCCAATTTGATATCCAATTTTTCTTTATCTAAATCATTTGATACCCTCATCACCTTACTCTTTTCTATGTTCACTTTCAACTTTCTACCTTTACACACACTCCCAAACTCATCCACTAACCTTTGCAATTTTTCTTTAGAATCTCCCATAAGCACAGTATCATCAGCAAAAAGTAACTGTGTCAATTCCCATTTTGTATTTGATTCCCCATAATTTAATCCCACCCCTCTCCCGAACACCCTAGCATTTACTTCTTTTACAACCCCATCTATAAATATATTAAACAACCATGGTGACATTACACATCCCTGTCTAAGACCTACTTTTACCGGGAAGTAGTCTCCCTCTCTTCTACACACCCTAACCTGAGCCTCACTATCCTCATAAAAACTCTTTACAGCATTTAGTAACTTACCACCTATTCCATATACTTGCAACATCTGCCACATTGCTCCCCTATCCACTCTATCATATGCCTTTTCTAAATCCATAAATGCAATAAAAACTTCCCTACCTTTATCTAAATACTGTTCACATATATGCTTCAATGTAAACACTTGATCTACACATCCCCTACCCACTCTGAAACCTCCTTGCTCATCCGCAATCCTACATTCTGTCTTACCTCTAATTCTTTCAATTATAACCCTACCGTACACTTTTCCTGGTATACTCAGTAAACTTATTCCTCTATAATTTTTACAATCTCTTTTGTCCCCCTTCCCTTTATATAAAGGGACTATACATGCTCTCCGCCAATCCCTAGGTACCTTCCCCTCTTTCATACATTTATTAAACAAAAATACCAACCACTCCAACACTATATCCCCCCCTGCTTTTAACATTTCTGTCATGATCCCATCAGTTCCAGCTGCTTTACCCCCTTTCATTCTACGTAATGCCTCACGCACCTCCCCCACACTCACATCCTGCTCTTCTTCACTCCTAAAAGATGGTATACCTCCCTGGCCAGTGCATGAAATTACCGCCTCCCTTTCTTCGTCGACATTTAAAAGTTCCTCAAAATATTCTCGCCATCTACCCAAAACCTCCATCTCCCCATCTACTTACTCCCCTACTCTGTTTTTAACTGACAAATCCATTCGTTCCCTAGGCTTTCTTAACTTGTTTAACTCACTCCAAAATTTTTTCTTATTTTCATTAAAATTTCTTGACAGTGCCTCTCCCACTCTATCATCTGCTCTCCTTTTGCACTCTCTCACCACTCTCTTCACCTTTCTTTTACTCTCCATATACTCTACTCTTCTTATAACACTTCTGCTTTGTAAAAACCTCTCATAAGCTAACTTTTTCTCTTTTATCACACCCTTTACTTCATCATTCCACCAATCACTCCTCTTTCCTCCTGCACCCACCCTCCTATAACCACAAACTTCTGCCCCACATTCTAATACTGCATTTTTAAAACTATTCCAACCCTCTTCAACCCCCCCACTACTCATACTTGCACTAGCCCACCTTTCTGCCAATAGTTGCTTATATCTTACCCGAACTTCCTCCTCCCTTAGTTTATACACTCTCACCTCCCTCTTACTTGTTGTTGCCATTTTCCTCTTTTCCCATCTACCTCTTACTCTAACTGTAGCTACAACTAAATAATGATCCGATATATCAGTTGCCCCTCTATAAACGTGTACATCCTGGAGCCTACCCATCAACCTTTTATCCACCAATACATAATCTAACAAACTACTTTCATTACGTGCTATATCATACCTTGTATATTTATTTATCCTCTTTTTCATAAAATATGTATTACTTATTACCAAACCTCTTTCTACACATAGCTCAATTAAAGGCTCCCCATTTTCATTTACCCCTGGCACCCCAAATTTACCTACTACTCCCTCCACAACATTTTTACCCACTTTAGCATTGAAATCCCCAACCACCATTACTCTCACACTTGGTTCAAAACTCCCCACGCATTCACTCAACATTTCCCAAAATCTCTCTCTCTCCTCTACACTTCTCTCTTCTCCAGGTGCATATACGCTTACTATAACCCACTTTTCACATCCAACCTTTATTTTACTCCACATAATCCTTGAATTAATACATTTATAGTCCCTCTTTTCCTGCCATAACTTATCCTTCAACATTATTGCTACTCCTTCTTTAGCTCTAACTCTATTTGAAACCCCTGACCTAATCCCATTTATTCCTCTCCACTGAAACTCTCCCACCCCCTTCAGCTTTGTTTCACTTAAAGCCAGGACATCCAGCTTCTTCTCATTCATAACATCCACAATCATCTCTTTCTTATCATTTGCACAACATCCACGCACATTCAGACTTCCCACTTTGACAATTTTCTTCTTATTCTTTTTAGTAATTATTACAGGAAAAGGGGTTACTAGCCCATTGTTCCCGGCATTTTAGTTGACTTTTACAACACGCATGGCTTACGGAGGAAAGATTCTTATTCCACTTCCCCATGGATATAAAAGGAAAAGTAATAAGACCAAGAACTATTAAGATAAAATCAAAGAAAACTCAGATGAGTGTGTATAAATAAACGTGTACATGTATGTGTAGTGTGACCTAAGTGTAAGTAGAAGTAGCAAGACGTACCTGTAATCTTGCATATTTATGAGACAGACAAAAGACACCAGCAATCCTACCATCATGTAAAACAATTACAGGCTTTCGTTTTACACTCACTTGGCAGGACGGTAGTACCTCCCTGGGTGGTTGCTGTCTACCAACCTACTACCTATATATATATATATATATATATATATATATATATATATATATATATATATATATATATATATATATATATATATATATATATATATACGTTTATATGATGTCGTGCCGAATAGGCAGAACTTGCGATCTTGGCTTAAATAGCAACGCTCATCTTGCCATATAAGACAAGCGAAAATTTGCGTATGCAATAATTTCGCCAAAATCATTCTGAACCTAACGAAAAAAATATATTTCACTGTGTTTGTTTAGTATTAAATTATTGTAAACAAATCTAAAATATATTTAGTTGGGTTAGGCTAAAATAAATTGTTCTTGTTATAATAAGGTTAGGTAAGTTTTCTAAGATTCTTTTGGTGCAAAATTATTAATTTTTACATTAACATTAATGAAAAAAATATATCTTTAAACGTATAAGAGAAAATTTTAGAAAGGACTTAATTTTGCAGCAAGGTTTTTTACTTATCTAGTGTATCTTAAATTCTTCCCAAATTTTATTATTTATAAATGAATCCAATTTATATAAACCAAAAGCAATATTCACATTTTCAAAACTACTTTTCATGAAACATGATTATATTCTCTTCCTGTCGACCATGGACTTGCTAGATATAACTTTCTCAACCTTATGAAAATCAATTGGATGAATAAAATCTTTCACAGGAATGAACAAAGCATTAGAATCTTGTCCTCGTTTAATGCTATATTTATGTTGTTTTAATCTTTGTTCAAGACTTTTACCAGTTTGGCCGTAATAAACTTTATTACATATTTTACAAGGAATCTTGTACACACACTGCAAGCATTTTGGGGTGATTTTTTTATCAAATGATTTTTTACCGTATCAAGATTTTTAAATGCAACTTTGATATTAAAATTCTTAAGTAGAAAAGGCGTATTAAGCAAGGTTTCATTGTATTGGTGAACCAATGTATTTTTTAGTTGAATAAGGTTGGTTTTCCTTTTTTGAATTGTAAAAGGTATTTCTAGCAATTTTAAAAGATTTATCGGTTCAGTTTTTTGAGGCATGTTAGATCATTGGCTATTTCATAAGTCTTTAAGATTTCTTCATCTGTGAGTTCTAGGCTGTAAATAAGCAAAGCTCTCAAGAATATTGATGAGAATACAGAAAGTTTAACATTATCTTGATGTAAAGAATAATATACATAGGAACAGTTATTTGTTCGTTTTCTGTAAATTATAAATTTAAAATCATGGTTCCTCTTAATAATTAAAACAACTAGAAAAGGCAATGAGCTATTTTGCTCAAACTCAACAGTAAAAGTTATGAAATGAGCAGGACTATTTAATTTAACAAGGAAATGGGTTATATCGTACACATGACAGCTGTTGTCTCACACAATCTGTATCAACAATCATATCATACTGTCGTTTTACATCACTCCTTCAAATAATCGTCCTTCCGTAATAGGTAAACACATGTATTGCAGTGTCTTGTAAGCGATATATTTCCTTGACAAAGATTCCCAAGTGTTGCAAGTGTCTTTATCCGTCAGCTTGTCGGCATTAGAGATAATTATTACCTCTGAAACAAAATGGATTTTCCACGGATGAAAGACGTGAATTTTTACTTAATTTTGTTGTCATTCGCATTAATGGCATGACCATATGAACGAACTCAGTTCAAAACTTCAAGGAAAACTATCCCTTTTTTTAGATGAATTATATTGCAATGTCATGTTTTAGTACTAAGTGTTTCAAAAAGCGATTACAATTGGATTCGCTGGTGAACGATTTTTCAGACGCTGAATTGCACCTTCACTTATTAATCTCATTGAACATTAAAATGGTATAAAATACCGACAGGTTGTTAGGTAAGACACATATGCAACAGTTAGGTATCTTTATTTCGAAACGTTTCGCCTACACAGTGGGCTTCTTCAGTCGAGTACAGAAAAGTTGATAGAAGCAGAAGAGACTTGAAGACGATGTAATCAGTCCATCACCCTTAAAGTTTTGAGGTGGTCAGTCCCTCAGTCTGGAGAAGAGCATTGTTTCAAACTTTGGAACAATGCTCTTCTCCAGACTGAGGGACTCACCACCTCAAAACTTTAAGGGTGATGGACTGATTACATCGTCTTCAAGTATCTTCTGCTTCTATCAACTTTTCTGTACTCGACTGAAGAAGCCTACTGTGTAGGCGAAACGTTTCGAAATAAAGATACCTAACTGTTGCATATGTGTCTTACCTAACATTAATCTCATTAAACAGACATTATACAGTTATATTACAATGAAACAGCATCATCTGCCTGGTACACAACTGAGCTAAGATTTCACCTTTTCTGACGTCTTTGATGTCACTGACTGTCTTCTGGTTGAGACATGAATCTCAGGACTGGTAAGTAGAGTTATGCCCCAGAGTATCTTGTATACACATTTCTATGTTATGAAGCTGCTTCTCTTTTAAATATTTAAAACACATAAATTCGGTTTTTCTGGCAGCTTGTGTATCCATTTGAACTATTACAGTGACAGGTTAAGAGAAAATAGCGGAATGCAAATTTAAATAATTAATAAAATTTATAAAAAATATATTTAAAATAAGGCATTTATTTACAATTATTTAAATATGGGAGAACTCGCCAAATTTTTTTCATTTTGGAGGGAGAAGGGATTAATTGCCGACTCCTTGTCTGATTTAGAGGAATTCCTCTGCCAAGAAAGTTGTTAACAGAGCTTGAAAGAATGAGAAGTGTCAGTGTGATAATTAAAGTGACCTGTACTTTGGAATCTTGTGTGCTTTCCATGGAGGACATCTAGGAATACTTTGTGTCAGGACGTATTTCGGATGACGTGCATGTGATATCATAAGTTATCATATGTTATTCACTTAAGACTACAGCTAGGACTGTTTAATAATTAAGAGTTAGGATTTGTTGCTTTAAAACTTATTAATATTAATTATTGTCTGATGTAATGTGACTTAAAATACAGTTTTCAAAAAACATGGATGTGTTTCGGTCGCTGTGCGGTGTGAGAAAGATATCCCCACACTTGCACAGATAACAATAAAGAAATGAGTGAGATACTGAAATCTCAATATGACTCTGTGTTTAGCGAGCCACTAATCAGTCTAAAGATCGACAATCCAAATGATTTTTTCATGAATGAACCTCAAAACTCCATCAATGTATGCCAAATTTCCGACATTACCCTAACTCCGATAGACTTTGAAGAAGCCATTGATAACAAGCCCATGCACTCAGCCCCAGGCCCAGACTCGTGGAACTCTGTGTTCATTAAGAACTGCAAGATACCCCTTTCGCGTGCCCTAAGTATACTTTGGAGAAGGAACTTAGACATGGGTGAAATTCCAAACAACGGATATAGCCCCACTCCATAAAGGTGGCAACAAAACATTAGCTAAGAACGATAGACCAATAGCTCTAACGTCCCACATCATAAAAATCTTTGAAAGAGTGCTAAGAAGAACGATTGCAAATCACTTGGATTCCCCAAAACTGCACAATCCATGGTAACATGGGTTCAGAGCACTGGAAGAAAAACAGAATGCAGATGTAATATACATAGACTTTGCAAAAGCCTTTGACAAGTGTGATCATGGCGTAGTAGTGCACAAAATACGTGCTAAAAGAATAGCTGGCAAAGTGGGGAGATGTATCTTCAACTAATCGAAGACAAAGAGTAGTGGTCAACAGAGTTAAATCGGAAGCTGCCATAGTGAAAAGCTCTGTTTCACAAGGCACAGTACTCGCCCCCATCCTGTTCCTCATTCTCATTTCAGACATACAGATATATAATCCACAGTACCGTGTCATGCTTTGCAGATGATACTAGGATCTGCATGAGACTGTCGTCTATTGAGGACACGGTTAACCTCCAAGAAGTTATAAACCAAGTTTTCCATTGGACAACGGAAAACAATATGATGTTCAATGAAGACAAATTCCAACTACTCCGTTATGGAAAACTGGAGGAGATAATAACTAAAATTGTGTATACTACGAACTCTGATCGTACAATAGAGCGGAAAAATAATGAGGGACCTGGGAGTGGTAATGTTTGAGGATCTCACTTTCAAGGACCACAACAGTGCCAAGTTCACAGCTGCAAAGAAAATGATAGGATGGATAATGAGAACGTTCAGAACAAGAAATGCAAAGCCAATGACGATCCTTTTCAAATCACTTGTTCTCTCTAGGCTGGAATATTTCTTAACATCTCCGTTCAAAGCAGGTGAAATTGCAGATCTGGAGAGTGTACAGAGAACCTTTACTGCACATAAAAGTTCCATCAAACACCTTAACTACTGGGAACGCTTGGAAGCACTTGACTTGTACTCACTGGAGCTCAGGCGAGAGAGATGTATATCATAATCTACACTTGGAAAATCCTAGAAGGAATGGTATCGAATCTGCACAAAGAAATAACTTCCTACGAAATTAAAAGACTGGACAGGCGATGCAAAATACCCGCAATGAAAATTAGGGGCACCATTGGTACACTAAGAGAACACACAATAAGTATACAGGGCCCAAGACTGTTCAACAGCCTCCCACCATTCATACGGGGAATTACCAATAGGCCCCTGGCTGCCTTCAAGAGGGAGCTGGACAGATGCTTTAAGTCGGTGCCGGATTAGCCAGGCTGTGGTCGTACGTTGGACTACGTGCGGCCAACAGCAACAGCCTTGTTGATCAGGCCCTGATCCACCGGGAGACCTGGTCGTGGACCGGGCTGCGGGGGCGTTGATCCCCGGAATACTCTCCAGGTAGATAAAATCCAATTGGACAAGACACTCAAAAAACTATCTCAAAAAAAAAATATTTCAATTTTTTTCAATAGAAAAGGGTAAACTGGGACCAACACAAAACTCAATCCAAACTTTCCTCAAAGATTTAACACTTGAGGTTTAATTATGCAAATGAAAAACTAAGTTTTATTTAAAGTTTTGGAAGTATAACGCATAACAGTTTTTATTTGCATTTAAAAGTATATTATATAGATTTAATCGAGGATAATCCAGTAAAGTTAAACACAGTGATTTATTTCTTACCAGAAGAGACATTCTCCAGATATTTCACAGAAAGCAATTTGATTAATAAATTAGCATATCATAACTTACACAACCTAAAATCAAGACATCAGTACGAAAAGTTTAAAGCAGAACAGAACGGCAAACTCCAGTTACTGCACATTATTATTATTATTATTATTATTATTATTATTATTATTATTATTATTATTATTATTATTACTGTTATTATTATTATTATTATTATTATTATTATTATTATTATTATTATTATTATTATTTTTATTATTATTATAATCAAAAGGAAACGCTAAATCTGCTAAGGTCATACAGAATCCACGGAATTCTAAACAGAGAACAGTTTTAATGCATTTCATATGATGAATCACCGGTAATGACTGATGCCATTCAGAACTGTCTTACTGTAATCTTCTGAAGTTCCTTTTCCGCTAGAAGTCATTTAGCACCTGTGGAATGAGAGGTATTCACATTCGCTCTAAGGACTGGGAAGATAAGTCCAGCTTCTTGTATTAATAACAGTCCCACAGCAATGCAAGGCAAAATAATGCAATAATATGCCATTATGACAGTAGAGATATCAAAATTATGCCTACACACCCAGCTAATAATATCAATCATATTCTAGGAAGCATACACGAGTGTCGAAATTTTGAAGCTAGCGGAAAAAACTTTCGAAAGTTATCTCACAGAAACCCATTTCAATAATTGTGTACATAAAATTAAGCAGAGGTTCACCTGCATTTATCATTTATTCCACAAAGCTTCACCTAGTAATAGCTGACCAGGGTTGAAAATTTAAGCCGATTGGATAAAGTGTTTGGAAGCTATAATTGGAAACCTTTGTGGAAGTTAATGGAAGATGAGAACACTGTAGCTTGTATTGTGTTGAGAGTGACATTAAGTCGTACAATATTTAAGGCTTAACTAAACTGCTATACAATGCTAGGATTTTAATTTTTTTTTTATGCAGATCTAATTTATTTAAAGTTCTCTGCGCTCCTCTAAGAAAAATATTAGATATTATTTTAAGAATGACCAGCTTGAAAAAAAAAGTTTATGAAATTGGTATATTCACATGTATAAAGCCCAAATTCAATACAAAAATACTTCCCATTAAGAATACACCAGTGCATAAGTGTTTGAAGCAGGACAGCAGAGGGCTTAGGAAGTTATCAGAGCCATTTTAGGATGCTGGGAATGATTACTATAACACTGGTCATTGGGAACTCACCTAGGAGAGAGGACAACTGAGCTAGAAAGAACAGATAATCAAGCAGAAGTGGGGGGGGGTAATGAGAGAACAAAGAAACGAAGATGTCGAGAAAGTGAACTGGAGTAAGAAAAACGGAGGAGGGAACGTGAAAGACAAGAGGTGAAGAAGGGAAGGAAGAAGAAAGTAGGAGGAAAAGGGGAAGCTGAGGAGTAAAGTAGATAAGAAGAAGTGGAAGAGAAGAGATGAAAAGTGGAAGTTAAGGGGAAGCAGAGAAGTAAACGTGAAAGGAAGTAGGTGCAGAAGAGGTGGAAAAGAGGAGGAAACGAGTAAATGGATGAACAGAAAATAGATTTAATTTTGCCCTCCAAGAAAGAGACATAATAATCAGAAATACAACCAATATATATATCCTCATGTGTACATACATATATAAACTCAGTTATAAATCATAAACGTCTGTTCAGAAATAATCTTTTCATACCAGTTTAAGAGGAATCAACAAAATATTGTCACCCAGTCAAACACAAAGCGAATGTAGTGAATACTTCATCTTGTGAACTGAGTATTCCTGTCAGAATTCTAATTGTGAAGTCTCCACGAGTATTGCAACAGTAATATCTCGTATATATTAAACTCTGCATGAGCAAACAAATAATTTCAACATTAATGTGACAGTAATATTCCCCTAAAAGTGCTGTAAATAAAATACAAAATGAATTTGTCTTTCAATACATAATGAGATGCTAATCATATTCGTTATAAAATAATAAACTTAATTGTTAGTTTGTTCAAGCAAGGGAAGTCCTCTGTTTATCTTAACAATACTAATGTGTGGGGACGTATGGTGCAGTTGGCCAAGATATTATGACGTGGTCTTATCAGTTATTGTTGATGAGGTTATTTGTTATGGTATTAGGTTTTGTGGCTGTTGAATACAAATAAGATATGTGCCTGGCACTCTGCAACATTGTTTTACGCTGATGAAACACAAAGCTAAATCATGGTTAATTATGCAGTTAACTCTGCAGTAATGATGTTGATTGGCTGTGTATGTCGTCAGTATCTTTTTCTGTGATTATCTGTGTTTCATGGGTTCAGGTGTTTATTTAGCGCAATGTTTGGTGTCTGAGTTGCTGTTTCTGTGTACTTGTTTGTTTTCTGTGTTCTCTTGTCTTTCTCTAGATGAATATAATGGCAGTTAAACCTGTGCTCTGTCTCAATTATCTATGTACTTAAAGGTATATTTATTCGCAATATAAATTGCAACGTTTGATGCATAAAAAAAACTTAATAACACTTGCAAATCGCAAAAAAAAAATTCAATATTTCTAGCAAGTCTAAATATGAAAATTAAAATACTAAATATCATTCTACATTATAAAAAAAAAACTATATAAAACTGCATATTTTTTGTACTGTTTTAATTAAGATTAATGACAAGAACAAAACTTAGATTTCAATTATAAATTACTTTTAATTGTCATTTTCATTATTTTTATTTCATAAGAAAATATGCTTAGAGTTATTAATGATTATCACGATTTTGTGATTAATAAGTTAAAAGAAGAATTACTAGATCAGTTTTTTATAGAGGTAAAAGTGCTTCGCTTACTGGAAATATTAAATTACTATTAATGGTAGGTTTTATAACCACAATTTAACTTATTTTATATATTTTTCAATAATAAATGAACGCTTCAGTTCACAGAATGACTTAGTGGACATTTACCAACTGCACAAATATTGAAAAGAATCAATGATTATCGCATTCTGGGATTCCACAGCATATGAAGTGAATTAGAGATTTGTGCAACACTTGGGTACCTTTATCGATCACATCAGCTTCAGGCTGAGTTCACCTGGAGTGAGTTCCGGGGGTCAACGCCCCCGCGGCCCGGTCTGTGACCAGGCCTTCTTAGGTCAGTGTCCCAGGATGCGACCCACACCAGTCGACTAACACCCAGGTACCCATTTTACTGATGGGGAACATAGACAACAGGTGGAAAGAAACACGTCCAATGTTTCTACTCTGGCTGGGAATCGAACCCAGGCCCTCGCCGTGTGAAGCGAGAGCGTTAACCACCAGGCCACCAGAGCCCCTGAGGGATTGTTTACCTCAAACTTCGTCTGATCTTCAACAATTCTTCTCTGTATTGGGTCCCACAAGTGCATAATTCATCATGTGAATTGATGCCGATGATGAGTTTTTGATACAGGGATTTGGAACTACCTACACCTTTGGATTAAACATGATTGTTCCCCAATCCGTTTAGTAGTGAAAAATAATGATAATAATTACAAACTGGAGGGAAATTACCTAGTGAGACTATGAGAGAAGCGTTGGTAGAGAAGCGTTCAGAGGTGGAGAAGCGTTCAGAGGTGGAGAAGCGTTCAGAGGTGGAGAAGCGTTCAGAGGTGGAGAAGCATTCCGAGGTGGAGAAGCGTTCAGAGGTGGAGAAGCGTTCAGAGGTGGAGAAGCGTTCAGAGGTGGAGAAGCGTTCAGAGGTGGAGAAGCGTTCAGAGGTGGAGAAGCGTTCAGAGGTGGAGAAGCGTTCCGAGGTGGAGAAGCGTTCCGAGGTGGAGAAGCGTTCAGAGGTGGAGAAGCGTTCAGAGGTGGAGAAGCGTTCAGAGGTGGAGAAGCGTTCAGAGGTGGAGAAGCGTTCCGAGGTGGAGAAGCGTTCAGAGGTGGAGAAGCGTTCAGAGGTGGAGAAGCGTTCAGAGGTGGAGAAGCGTTCCGAGGTGGAGAAGCGTTCAGAGGTGGAGAAGCGTTCAGAGGTGGAGAAGCGTTCCGAGGTGGAGAAGCGTTCCGAGGTGGAGAAGCGTTCCGAGGTGGAGAAGCGTTCAGAGGTGGAGAAGCGTTCAGAGGTGGAGAAGCGTTCCGAGGTGGAGAAGCGTTCAGAGGTGGAGAAGCGTTCCGAGGTGGAGAAGCGTTCAGAGGTGGAGAAGCGTTCAGAGGTGGAGAAGCGTTCAGAGGTGGAGAAGCGTTCAAAGGTGAATAAGCGTTCAGAGGTGGAGAAACGTTCAGAGGTGGAGAAGCGTTCAGAGGTGGAGAAGCGTTCAGAGGTGGAGAAGCGTTCAGAGGTGGAGAAGCGTTCAGAGGTGGAGAAGCGTTCAGAGGTGGAGAAGCGTTCAGAGGTGGAGAAGCGTTCAGAGGTGGAGAAGCGTTCAGAGGTGGAGAAGCGTTCAGAGGTGGAGAAGCGTTCAGAGGTGGAGAAGCGTTCAAAGGTGAATAAGCGTTTAGAGGTGGAGAAGCGTTCAGAGGTAGAGAAGCGTTCAGAGGTGGAGAAGCGTTCCGAAGTGGAGAAGCGTTCAGAGGTGGAGAAGCATTCAGAGGTGGAGAAGCGTTCAGAGGTGGAGAAGCGTTCAGAGGTGGAGAAGCGTTCAGAGGTGGAGAAGCGTTCAAAGGTGAATAAGCGTTCAGAGGAGGAGAAACGTTCAGAGGTGGAGAAGCGTTCAGAGGTGGAGAAGCGTTCAGAGGTGGAGAAGCGTTCAGAGGTGGAGAAGCGTTCAGAGGTGGAGAAGCGTTCAGAGGTGGAGAAGCGTTCAGAGGTGGAGAAGCGTTCCGAGGTGGAGAAGCGTTCAGAGGAGGAGAAGCGTTCAGAGGTGGAGAAGCGTTCCGAGGTGGAGAAGCGTTCAGAGGTTGAGAAGTGTTCAGAAGGTAGAGAAGCGTTCAGAGGTGGAGAAGCGTTCAGAGGAGGAGAAGCGTTCAGAGGTGGAGAAGCGTTCAGAGGTGGAGAAGCGTTCCGAGGTGGAGAAGCGTTCAGAGGTGGAGAAGTGTTCAGAGGTAGAGAAGCGTTCAGAGGTGGAGAAGCGTTCAGAGGTGGAGAAGCGTTCAGAGGTGGAGAAGCGTTCCGAGGTGGAGAAGCGTTCAGAGGTGGAGAAGTGTTCAGAGGTAGAGAAGCGTTCAGAGGTGGAGAAGCGTTCAGAGGAGGAGAAGCGTTCAGAGGTGGAGAAGCGTTCCGAGGTGGAGAAGCGTTCAGAGGTGGAGAAGTGTTCAGAGGTGGAGAAGCGTTCAGAGGTGGAGAAGCGTTCAGAGGTGGAGAAGCGTTCCGAGGTGGAGAAGCGTTCAGAGGTGGAGAAGCGTTCAGAGGTGGAGAAGCGTTCAGAGGTGGAGAAGCGTTCAGAGGTGGAGAAGCGTTCAGAGGTGGAGAGGCGTTCAGAGGTGGAGAAGTGTTCAGAGGTAGAGAAGCGTTCAGAGGTGGAGAAGCGTTCAGAGGTGGAGAAGCGTTCAGAGGTGGAGAAGCGTTCAGAGGTGGAGAAACGTTCAGAAATGGAGAAACGTTCAGAGGTGGAGAAGCGTTCAGAGGTGGAGAAACGTTCAAGGCTGGAGAAACGTTCAGAGGTGGAGAAACGTTCAGAGATGGAGAAGCGTTCAGAGGTGGAGAAGCGTTCAGAGGTGGAGAAGCGTTCAGAGGTGGAGAAGCGTTCAGAGGTGGAGAAACGTTCGGAGGTGGAGAAGCGTTCAGATGTGGAGAAGCGTTCAGAGGTGGAGAAGCGTTCAGAGGTGGAGAAGCGTTCAGAGGTGGAGAAACGTTCAGAGGTTGAGAAGCGTTCAGAGGTGGAGAAGCGTTCAGAGGTGGAGAAGCGTTCAGAGGTGGAGAAGCGTTCAGAGTTGGAGAAGCGTTCCGAGGTAGAGAAGCGTTCAGATTGTGGAGAAGCGTTCAGAGGTGGAGAAGCGTTCCGAGGTGGAGAAGCGTTCAGAGGTGGAGAGGCGTTCAGAGGTGGAGAAGTGTTCAGAGGTGGAGAAGCGTTCAAAGGTGAATAAGCGTTCAGAGGTGGAGAAACGTTCAGAGGAGGAGAAGCGTTCAAAGGTGAATAAGCGTTCAGAGGTGGAGAAACGTTCAGAGGTGGAGAAGCGTTCAGAGGTGGAGAAGCGTACAGAGGTGGAGAAGCGTTCAGAGGTGGAGAAGCGTTCCGAGGTGGAGAAGCGTTCAGAGGAGGAGAAGCGTTCAGAGGTGGAGAAGCGTTCAGAGGTGGAGAAGCGTTCAGAGGTGGAGAAGCGTTCAGAGGTGGAGAAGCGTTCAGAGGTGGAGAAGCGTTCAGAGGTGGAGAAGCGTTCAGAGGTGGAGAAGTGTTCAGAAGGTAGAGAAGCGTTCAGAGGTGGAGAAGCGTTCAGAGGTGGAGAAGCGTTCAGAGGAGGAGAAGCGTTCCGAGGTGGAGAAGCGTTCAGAGGTGGAGAAGTGTTCAGATGGTAGAGAAGCGTTCAGAGGTGGAGAAGCGTTCAGAGGTGGAGAAGCGTTCAGAGGTGGAGAAGCGTTCCGAGGTGGAGAAGCGTTCAGAGGTGGAGAAGTGTTCAGAGGTAGAGAAGCGTTCAGAGGTGGAGAAGCGTTCAGAGGTGGAGAAGCGTTCAGAGGTGGAGAAGCGTTCAGAGGTGGAGAAACGTTCAGAGGTTGAGAAGCGTTCAGAGGTGGAGAAGCGTTCAGAGGTGGAGAAGCGTTCAGAGGTGGAGAAGCGTTCAGAGGTGGAGAAGCGTTCCGAGGTGGAGAAGCGTTCAGAGGTGGAGAAGCGTTCAAAGGTGAATAAGCGTTCAGAGGTGGAGAAACGTTCAGAGGTGGAGAAGCGTTCAGAGGTGGAGAAGCGTTCAGAGGTGGAGAAGCGTTCAGAGGTGGAGAAGCGTTCAGAGGTGGAGAAGCGTTAAGAGGTGGAGAAGCGTTCAGAGGTGGAGAAGCATTCCGAGGTGGAGAAGCGTTCAGAGGTGGAGAAGCGTTCAGAGGTGGAGAAGCGTTCAGAGGTGGAGAAGCGTTCAAAGGTGAATAAGCGTTCAGAGGTGGAGAAGCGTTCCGAGGTGGAGAAGCGTTCAGAGGTGGAGAAGCATTCCGAGGTGGAGAAGCGTTCAGAGGTGGAGAAGCATTCCGAGGTGGAGAAGCGTTCAGAGGTGGAGAAGCGTTCAGAGGTGGAGAAGCGTTCAGAGGTGGAGAAGCGTTCAAAGGTGAATAAGCGTTCAGAGGTGGAGAAACGTTCAGAGGTGGAGAAGCGTTCAGAGGTGGAGAAGCGTTCAGAGGTGGAGAAGCGTTCAGAGGTGGAGAAGCGTTCAGAGGTGGAGAAGCGTTCAGAGGTGGAGAAGCGTTCAGAGGTGGAGAAGCGTTCAGAGGAGGAGAAGCGTTCAGAGGTGGAGAAGCGTTCCGAGGTGGAGAAGCGTTCAGAGGTTGAGAAGTGTTCAGAAGGTAGAGAAGCGTTCAGAGGTGGAGAAGCGTTCAGAGGAGGAGAAGCGTTCAGAGGTGGAGAAGCGTTCAGAGGTGGAGAAGCGTTCAGAGGTGGAGAAGCGTTCAGAGGTGGAGAAGCGTTCAGAGGTGGAGAAGCGTTCAGAGGTGGAGAAGCGTTCCGAGGTGGAGAAGCGTTCAGAGGTTGAGAAGTGTTCAGAAGGTAGAGAAGCGTTCAGAGGTGGAGAAGCGTTCAGAGGAGGAGAAGCGTTCAGAGGTGGAGAAGCGTTCAGAGGTGGAGAAGCGTTCAGAGGTGGAGAAGCGTTCCGAGGTGGAGAAGCGTTCAGAGGTGGAGAAGTGTTCAGAGGTAGAGAAGCGTTCAGAGGTGGAGAAGCGTTCAGAGGTGGAGAAGCGTTCAGAGGTGGAGAAGCGTTCCGAGGTGGAGAAGCGTTCAGAGGTGGAGAAGTGTTCAGAGGTAGAGAAGCGTTCAGAGGTGGAGAAGCGTTCAGAGGAGGAGAAGCGTTCAGAGGTGGAGAAGCGTTCCGAGGTGGAGAAGCGTTCAGAGGTGGAGAAGTGTTCAGAGGTGGAGAAGCGTTCAGAGGTGGAGAAGCGTTCAGAGGTGGAGAAGCGTTCCGAGGTGGAGAAGCGTTCAGAGGTGGAGAAGCGTTCAGAGGTGGAGAAGCGTTCAGAGGTGGAGAAGCGTTCAGAGGTGGAGAAGCGTTCAGAGGTGGAGAGGCGTTCAGAGGTGGAGAAGTGTTCAGAGGTAGAGAAGCGTTCAGAGGTGGAGAAGCGTTCAGAGGTGGAGAAGCGTTCAGAGGTGGAGAAGCGTTCAGAGGTGGAGAAACGTTCAGAAATGGAGAAACGTTCAGAGGTGGAGAAGCGTTCAGAGGTGGAGAAACGTTCAAGGCTGGAGAAACGTTCAGGGGTGGAGAAACGTTCAGAGATGGAGAAGCGTTCAGAGGTGGAGAAGCGTTCAGAGGTGGAGAAGCGTTCAGAGGTGGAGAAGCGTTCAGAGGTGGAGAAACGTTCGGAGGTGGAGAAGCGTTCAGAGGTGGAGAAGCGTTCAAAGGTGGAGAAGCGTTCAGAGGTGGAGAAGCGTTCAGAGGTGGAGAAACGTTCAGAGGTGGAGAAGCGTTCAGAGGTGGAGAAGCGTTCAGAGGTGGAGAAGCGTTCAGAGGTGGAGAAGCGTTCAGAGGTGGAGAAGCGTTCCGAGGTGGAGAAGCGTTCAGATTGTGGAGAAGCGTTCAGAGGTGGAGAAGCGTTCCGAGGTGGAGAAGCGTTCAGAGGTGGAGAGGCGTTCAGAGGTGGAGAAGTGTTCAGAGGTGGAGAAGCGTTCAAAGGTGAATAAGCGTTCAGAGGTGGAGAAACGTTCAGAGGTGGAGAAGCGTTCAAAGGTGAATAAGCGTTCAGAGGTGGAGAAACGTTCAGAGGTGGAGAAGCGTTCAGAGGTGGAGAAGCGTACAGAGGTGGAGAAGCGTTCAGAGGTGGAGAAGCGTTCCGAGGTGGAGAAGCGTTCAGAGGAGGAGAAGCGTTCAGAGGTGGAGAAACGTTCAGACGTAGAGAAGCGTTCAGAGGTGGAGAAGCGTTCAGAGGTGGAAAAGCGTTCAGAGGTGGAGAAGCGTTCAGAGGTGGAGAAGCGTTCAGAGGTGAAGAAGTGTTCAGAAGGTAGAGAAGCGTTCAGAGGTGGAGAAGCGTTCAGAGGTGGAGAAGCGTTCAGAGGAGGAGAAGCGTTCAGAGGTGGAGAAGCGTTCAGAGGTGGAGAAGCGTTCCGAGGTGGAGAAGCGTTCAGAGGTGGAGAAGTGTTCAGAGGTAGAGAAGCGTTCAGAGGTGGAGAAGCGTTCAGAGGTGGAGAAGCGTTCAGAGGTGGAGAAGCGTTCAGAGGTGGAGAAACGTTCAGAGGTTGAGAAGCGTTCAGAGGTGGAGAAGCGTTCAGAGGTGGAGAAGCGTTCAGAGGTGGAGAAGCGTTCAGAGGTGGAGAAGCGTTCCGAGGTGGAGAAGCGTTCAGATTGTGGAGAAGCGTTCAGAGGTGGAGAAGCGTTCCGAGGTGGAGAAGCGTTCAGAGGTGGAGAGGCGTTCAGAGGTGGAGAAGTGTTCAGAGGTAGAGAAGCGTTCAGAGGTGGAGAAGCGTTCAAAGGTGAATAAGCGTTCAGAGGTGGAGAAACGTTCAGAGGTGGAGAAGCGTTCAAAGGTGAATAAGCGTTCAGAGGTGGAGAAGCGTTCAGAGGTGGAGAAGCGTTCAGAGGTGGAGAAGCGTTCAGAGGTGGAGAAGCGTTCAGAGGTGGAGAAGCGTTCAGAGGTGGAGAAGCGTTCAGAGGTGGAGAAGCGTTCAGAGGTGGAGAAGCGTTCAGAGGTGGAGAAGCGTTTCGAGGTGGAGAAGCGTTCAGAGGAGGAGAATCGTTCAGAGGTGGAGAAGCGTTCCGAGGTGGAGAAGCGTTCAGAGGTGGAGAAGTGTTCAGAAGGTAGAGAAGCGTTCAGAGGTGGAGAAGCGTTCAGAGGTGGAGAAGCGTTCAGAGGAGGAGAAGCGTTCAGAGGTGGAGAAGCGTTCAGAGGTGGAGAAGCGTTCCGAGGTGGAGAAGCGTTCAGAGGTGGAGAAGTGTTCAGAGGTAGAGAAGCGTTCAGAGGTGGAGAAGCGTTCAGAGGTGGAGAAGCGTTCAGAGGTGGAGAAGCGTTCAGAGCTGGAGAAACGTTCAGAGGTTGAGAAGCGTTCAGAGGTGGAGAAGCGTTCAGAGGTGGAGAAGCGTTCAGAGGTGGAGAAGCGTTCAGAGGTGGAGAAGCGTTCCGAGGTGGAGAAGCGTTCAGATTGTGGAGAAGCGTTCAGAGGTGGAGAAGCGTTCCGAGGTGGAGAAGCGTTCAGAGGTGGAGAGGCGTTCAGAGGTGGAGAAGTGTTCAGAGGTAGAGAAGCGTTCAGAGGTGGAGAAGCGTTCAAAGGTGAATAAGCGTTCAGAGGTGGAGAAACGTTCAAAGGTGGAGAAGCGTTCAAAGGTGAATAAGCGTTCAGAGGTGGAGAAGCGTTCAGAGGTGGAGAAGCGTTCAGAGGTGGAGAAGCGTTCAGAGGTGGAGAAGCGTTCAGAGGTGGAGAAGCGTTCAGAGGTGGAGAAGCGTTCAGAGGTGGAGAAGCGTTCAGAGGTGGAGAAGCGTTCAGAGGTGGAGAAGCGTTTCGAGGTGGAGAAGCGTTCAGAGGAGGAGAATCGTTCAGAGGTGGAGAAGCGTTCCGAGGTGGAGAAGCGTTCAGAGGTGGAGAAGTGTTCAGAAGGTAGAGAAGCGTTCAGAGGTGGAGAAGCGTTCAGAGGTGGAGAAGCGTTCAGAGGAGGAGAAGCGTTCAGAGGTGGAGAAGCGTTCAGAGGTGGAGAAGCGTTCAGAGGTGGAGAAGCGTTCAGAGGTGGAGAAGTGTTCAGAGGTAGAGAAGCGTTCAGAGGTGGAGAAGCGTTCAGAGGTGGAGAAGCGTTCAGAGGTGGAGAAGCGTTCCGAGGTGGAGAAGCGTTCAGAGGTGGAGAAGTGTTCAGAGGTAGAGAAGCGTTCAGAGGTGGTGAAGCGTTCAGAGGAGGAGAAGCGTTCAGAGGTGGAGAAGCGTTCAGATTGTGGAGAAGCGTTCAGAGGTGGAGAAGCGTTCCGAGGTGGAGAAGCGTTCAGAGGTGGAGAGGCGTTCAGAGGTGGAGAAGTGTTCAGAGGTGGAGAAGCGTTCAAAGGTGGAGAAGCGTTCCGAGGTGGAGAAGCGTTCAGAGGTGGAGAGGCGTTCAGAGGTGGAGAAGTGTTCAGAGGTGGAGAAGCGTTCAAAGGTGAATAAGCGTTCAGAGGTGGAGAAACGTTCAGAGGAGGAGAAGCGTTCAAAGGTGAATAAGCGTTCAGAGGTGGAGAAACGTTCAGAGGTGGAGAAGCGTTCAGAGGTGGAGAAGCGTACAGAGGTGGAGAAGCGTTCAGAGGTGGAGAAGCGTTCCGAGGTGGAGAAGCGTTCAGAGGAGGAGAAGCGTTCAGAGGTGGAGAAGCGTTCAGAGGTGGAGAAGCGTTCAGAGGTGGAGAAGCGTTCAGAGGTGGAGAAGCGTTCAGAGGTGGAGAAGCGTTCAGAGGTGGAGAAGCGTTCAGAGGTGGAGAAGCGTTCAGAGGTGGAGAAGCGTTCAGAGGTGGAGAAGTGTTCAGAAGGTAGAGAAGCGTTCAGAGGTGGAGAAGCGTTCAGAGGTGGAGAAGCGTTCAGAGGAGGAGAAGCGTTCCGAGGTGGAGAAGCGTTCAGAGGTGGAGAAGTGTTCAGAAGGTAGAGAAGCGTTCAGAGGTGGAGAAGCGTTCAGAGGTGGAGAAGCGTTCAGAGGTGGAGAAGCGTTCCGAGGTGGAGAAGCGTTCAGAGGTGGAGAAGTGTTCAGAGGTAGAGAAGCGTTCAGAGGTGGAGAAGCGTTCAGAGGTGGAGAAGCGTTCAGAGGTGGAGAAGCGTTCAGAGGTGGAGAAACGTTCAGAGGTTGAGAAGCGTTCAGAGGTGGAGAAGCGTTCAGAGGTGGAGAAGCGTTCAGAGGTGGAGAAGCGTTCAGAGGTGGAGAAGCGTTCCGAGGTGGAGAAGCGTTCAGAGGTGGAGAAGCGTTCAAAGGTGAATAAGCGTTCAGAGGTGGAGAAACGTTCAGAGGTGGAGAAGCGTTCAGAGGTGGAGAAGCGTTCAGAGGTGGAGAAGCGTTCAGAGGTGGAGAAGCGTTCAGAGGTGGAGAAGCGTTAAGAGGTGGAGAAGCGTTCAGAGGTGGAGAAGCATTCCGAGGTGGAGAAGCGTTCAGAGGTGGAGAAGCGTTCAGAGGTGGAGAAGCGTTCAGAGGTGGAGAAGCGTTCAAAGGTGAATAAGCGTTCAGAGGTGGAGAAGCGTTCCGTGGTGGAGAAGCGTTCAGAGGTGGAGAAGCATTCCGAGGTGGAGAAGCGTTCAGAGGTGGAGAAGCATTCCGAGGTGGAGAAGCGTTCAGAGGTGGAGAAGCGTTCAGAGGTGGAGAAGCGTTCAGAGGTGGAGAAGCGTTCAAAGGTGAATAAGCGTTCAGAGGTGGAGAAACGTTCAGAGGTGGAGAAGCGTTCAGAGGAGGAGAAGCGTTCAGAGGTGGAGAAGCGTTCAGAGGTGGAGAAGCGTTCAGAGGTGGAGAAGCGTTCAGAGGTGGAGAAGCGTTCAGAGGTGGAGAAGCGTTCAGAGGAGGAGAAGCGTTCAGAGGTGGAGAAGCGTTCCGAGGTGGAGAAGCGTTCAGAGGTTGAGAAGTGTTCAGAAGGTAGAGAAGCGTTCAGAGGTGGAGAAGCGTTCAGAGGAGGAGAAGCGTTCAGAGGTGGAGAAGCGTTCAGAGGTGGAGAAGCGTTCAGAGGTGGAGAAGCGTTCAGAGGTGGAGAAGCGTTCAGAGGTGGAGAAGCGTTCAGAGGTGGAGAAGCGTCCCGAGGTGGAGAAGCGTTCAGAGGTTGAGAAGTGTTCAGAAGGTAGAGAAGCGTTCAGAGGTGGAGAAGCGTTCAGAGGAGGAGAAGCGTTCAGAGGTGGAGAAGCGTTCAGAGGTGGAGAAGCGTTCAGAGGTGGAGAAGCGTTCCGAGGTGGAGAAGCGTTCAGAGGTGGAGAAGTGTTCAGAGGTAGAGAAGCGTTCAGAGGTGGAGAAGCGTTCGGAGGTGGAGAAGCGTTCAGAGGTGGAGAAGCGTTCCGAGGTGGAGAAGCGTTCAGAGGTGGAGAAGTGTTCAGAGGTAGAGAAGCGTTCAGAGGTGGAGAAGCGTTCAAAGGTGGAGAAGCGTTCCGAGGTGGAGAAGCGTTCAGAGGTGGAGAGGCGTTCAGAGGTGGAGAAGTGTTCAGAGGTGGAGAAGCGTTCAAAGGTGAATAAGCGTTCAGAGGTGGAGAAACGTTCAGAGGAGGAGAAGCGTTCAAAGGTGAATAAGCGTTCAGAGGTGGAGAAACGTTCAGAGGTGGAGAAGCGTTCAGAGGTGGAGAAGCGTACAGAGGTGGAGAAGCGTTCAGAGGTGGAGAAGCGTTCCGAGGTGGAGAAGCGTTCAGAGGAGGAGAAGCGTTCAGAGGTGGAGAAGCGTTCAGAGGTGGAGAAGCGTTCAGAGGTGGAGAAGCGTTCAGAGGTGGAGAAGCGTTCAGAGGTGGAGAAGCGTTCAGAGGTGGAGAAGCGTTCAGAGGTGGAGAAGCGTTCAGAGGTGGAGAAGCGTTCAGAGGTGGAGAAGTGTTCAGAAGGTAGAGAAGCGTTCAGAGGTGGAGAAGCGTTCAGAGGTGGAGAAGCGTTCAGAGGAGGAGAAGCGTTCCGAGGTGGAGAAGCGTTCAGAGGTGGAGAAGTGTTCAGAAGGTAGAGAAGCGTTCAGAGGTGGAGAAGCGTTCAGAGGTGGAGAAGCGTTCAGAGGTGGAGAAGCGTTCCGAGGTGGAGAAGCGTTCAGAGGTGGAGAAGTGTTCAGAGGTAGAGAAGCGTTCAGAGGTGGAGAAGCGTTCAGAGGTGGAGAAGCGTTCAGAGGTGGAGAAGCGTTCAGAGGTGGAGAAACGTTCAGAGGTTGAGAAGCGTTCAGAGGTGGAGAAGCGTTCAGAGGTGGAGAAGCGTTCAGAGGTGGAGAAGCGTTCAGAGGTGGAGAAGCGTTCCGAGGTGGAGAAGCGTTCAGAGGTGGAGAAGCGTTCAAAGGTGAATAAGCGTTCAGAGGTGGAGAAACGTTCAGAGGTGGAGAAGCGTTCAGAGGTGGAGAAGCGTTCAGAGGTGGAGAAGCGTTCAGAGGTGGAGAAGCGTTCAGAGGTGGAGAAGCGTTAAGAGGTGGAGAAGCGTTCAGAGGTGGAGAAGCATTCCGAGGTGGAGAAGCGTTCAGAGGTGGAGAAGCGTTCAGAGGTGGAGAAGCGTTCAGAGGTGGAGAAGCGTTCAAAGGTGAATAAGCGTTCAGAGGTGGAGAAGCGTTCCGTGGTGGAGAAGCGTTCAGAGGTGGAGAAGCATTCCGAGGTGGAGAAGCGTTCAGAGGTGGAGAAGCATTCCGAGGTGGAGAAGCGTTCAGAGGTGGAGAAGCGTTCAGAGGTGGAGAAGCGTTCAGAGGTGGAGAAGCGTTCAAAGGTGAATAAGCGTTCAGAGGTGGAGAAACGTTCAGAGGTGGAGAAGCGTTCAGAGGAGGAGAAGCGTTCAGAGGTGGAGAAGCGTTCAGAGGTGGAGAAGCGTTCAGAGGTGGAGAAGCGTTCAGAGGTGGAGAAGCGTTCAGAGGTGGAGAAGCGTTCAGAGGAGGAGAAGCGTTCAGAGGTGGAGAAGCGTTCCGAGGTGGAGAAGCGTTCAGAGGTTGAGAAGTGTTCAGAAGGTAGAGAAGCGTTCAGAGGTGGAGAAGCGTTCAGAGGAGGAGAAGCGTTCAGAGGTGGAGAAGCGTTCAGAGGTGGAGAAGCGTTCAGAGGTGGAGAAGCGTTCAGAGGTGGAGAAGCGTTCAGAGGTGGAGAAGCGTTCAGAGGTGGAGAAGCGTCCCGAGGTGGAGAAGCGTTCAGAGGTTGAGAAGTGTTCAGAAGGTAGAGAAGCGTTCAGAGGTGGAGAAGCGTTCAGAGGAGGAGAAGCGTTCAGAGGTGGAGAAGCGTTCAGAGGTGGAGAAGCGTTCAGAGGTGGAGAAGCGTTCCGAGGTGGAGAAGCGTTCAGAGGTGGAGAAGTGTTCAGAGGTAGAGAAGCGTTCAGAGGTGGAGAAGCGTTCGGAGGTGGAGAAGCGTTCAGAGGTGGAGAAGCGTTCCGAGGTGGAGAAGCGTTCAGAGGTGGAGAAGTGTTCAGAGGTAGAGAAGCGTTCAGAGGTGGAGAAGCGTTCAGAGGAGGAGAAGCGTTCAGAGGTGGAGAAGCGTTCCGAGGTGGAGAAGCGTTCAGAGGTGGAGAAGTGTTCAGAGGTGGAGAAGCGTTCAGAGGTGGAGAAGCGTTCAGAGGTGGAGAAGCGTTCCGAGGTGGAGAAGCGTTCAGAGGTGGAGAAGCGTTCAGAGGTGGAGAAGCGTTCAGAGGTGGAGAAGCGTTCAGAGGTGGAGAAGCGTTCAGAGGTGGAGAAGCGTTCAGAGGTGGAGAAGCGTTCAGAGGTGGAGAAGCGTTCAAAGGTGAATAAGCGTTCAGAGGTGGAGAAGCGTTCCGTGGTGGAGAAGCGTTCAGAGGTGGAGAAGCATTCCGAGGTGGAGAAGCGTTCAGAGGTGGAGAAGCATTCCGAGGTGGAGAAGCGTTCAGAGGTGGAGAAGCGTTCAGAGGTGGAGAAGCGTTCAGAGGTGGAGAAGCGTTCAAAGGTGAATAAGCGTTCAGAGGTGGAGAAACGTTCAGAGGTGGAGAAGCGTTCAGAGGAGGAGAAGCGTTCAGAGGTGGAGAAGCGTTCAGAGGTGGAGAAGCGTTCAGAGGTGGAGAAGCGTTCAGAGGTGGAGAAGCGTTCAGAGGTGGAGAAGCGTTCAGAGGAGGAGAAGCGTTCAGAGGTGGAGAAGCGTTCCGAGGTGGAGAAGCGTTCAGAGGTTGAGAAGTGTTCAGAAGGTAGAGAAGCGTTCAGAGGTGGAGAAGCGTTCAGAGGAGGAGAAGCGTTCAGAGGTGGAGAAGCGTTCAGAGGTGGAGAAGCGTTCAGAGGTGGAGAAGCGTTCAGAGGTGGAGAAGCGTTCAGAGGTGGAGAAGCGTTCAGAGGTGGAGAAGCGTCCCGAGGTGGAGAAGCGTTCAGAGGTTGAGAAGTGTTCAGAAGGTAGAGAAGCGTTCAGAGGTGGAGAAGCGTTCAGAGGAGGAGAAGCGTTCAGAGGTGGAGAAGCGTTCAGAGGTGGAGAAGCGTTCAGAGGTGGAGAAGCGTTCCGAGGTGGAGAAGCGTTCAGAGGTGGAGAAGTGTTCAGAGGTAGAGAAGCGTTCAGAGGTGGAGAAGCGTTCGGAGGTGGAGAAGCGTTCAGAGGTGGAGAAGCGTTCCGAGGTGGAGAAGCGTTCAGAGGTGGAGAAGTGTTCAGAGGTAGAGAAGCGTTCAGAGGTGGAGAAGCGTTCAAAGGTGGAGAAGCGTTCCGAGGTGGAGAAGCGTTCAGAGGTGGAGAGGCGTTCAGAGGTGGAGAAGTGTTCAGAGGTGGAGAAGCGTTCAAAGGTGAATAAGCGTTCAGAGGTGGAGAAACGTTCAGAGGAGGAGAAGCGTTCAAAGGTGAATAAGCGTTCAGAGGTGGAGAAACGTTCAGAGGTGGAGAAGCGTTCAGAGGTGGAGAAGCGTACAGAGGTGGAGAAGCGTTCAGAGGTGGAGAAGCGTTCCGAGGTGGAGAAGCGTTCAGAGGAGGAGAAGCGTTCAGAGGTGGAGAAGCGTTCAGAGGTGGAGAAGCGTTCAGAGGTGGAGAAGCGTTCAGAGGTGGAGAAGCGTTCAGAGGTGGAGAAGCGTTCAGAGGTGGAGAAGCGTTCAGAGGTGGAGAAGCGTTCAGAGGTGGAGAAGCGTTCAGAGGTGGAGAAGTGTTCAGAAGGTAGAGAAGCGTTCAGAGGTGGAGAAGCGTTCAGAGGTGGAGAAGCGTTCAGAGGAGGAGAAGCGTTCCGAGGTGGAGAAGCGTTCAGAGGTGGAGAAGTGTTCAGAAGGTAGAGAAGCGTTCAGAGGTGGAGAAGCGTTCAGAGGTGGAGAAGCGTTCAGAGGTGGAGAAGCGTTCCGAGGTGGAGAAGCGTTCAGAGGTGGAGAAGTGTTCAGAGGTAGAGAAGCGTTCAGAGGTGGAGAAGCGTTCAGAGGTGGAGAAGCGTTCAGAGGTGGAGAAGCGTTCAGAGGTGGAGAAACGTTCAGAGGTTGAGAAGCGTTCAGAGGTGGAGAAGCGTTCAGAGGTGGAGAAGCGTTCAGAGGTGGAGAAGCGTTCAGAGGTGGAGAAGCGTTCCGAGGTGGAGAAGCGTTCAGAGGTGGAGAAGCGTTCAAAGGTGAATAAGCGTTCAGAGGTGGAGAAACGTTCAGAGGTGGAGAAGCGTTCAGAGGTGGAGAAGCGTTCAGAGGTGGAGAAGCGTTCAGAGGTGGAGAAGCGTTCAGAGGTGGAGAAGCGTTAAGAGGTGGAGAAGCGTTCAGAGGTGGAGAAGCATTCCGAGGTGGAGAAGCGTTCAGAGGTGGAGAAGCGTTCAGAGGTGGAGAAGCGTTCAGAGGTGGAGAAGCGTTCAAAGGTGAATAAGCGTTCAGAGGTGGAGAAGCGTTCCGTGGTGGAGAAGCGTTCAGAGGTGGAGAAGCATTCCGAGGTGGAGAAGCGTTCAGAGGTGGAGAAGCATTCCGAGGTGGAGAAGCGTTCAGAGGTGGAGAAGCGTTCAGAGGTGGAGAAGCGTTCAGAGGTGGAGAAGCGTTCAAAGGTGAATAAGCGTTCAGAGGTGGAGAAACGTTCAGAGGTGGAGAAGCGTTCAGAGGAGGAGAAGCGTTCAGAGGTGGAGAAGCGTTCAGAGGTGGAGAAGCGTTCAGAGGTGGAGAAGCGTTCAGAGGTGGAGAAGCGTTCAGAGGTGGAGAAGCGTTCAGAGGAGGAGAAGCGTTCAGAGGTGGAGAAGCGTTCCGAGGTGGAGAAGCGTTCAGAGGTTGAGAAGTGTTCAGAAGGTAGAGAAGCGTTCAGAGGTGGAGAAGCGTTCAGAGGAGGAGAAGCGTTCAGAGGTGGAGAAGCGTTCAGAGGTGGAGAAGCGTTCAGAGGTGGAGAAGCGTTCAGAGGTGGAGAAGCGTTCAGAGGTGGAGAAGCGTTCAGAGGTGGAGAAGCGTCCCGAGGTGGAGAAGCGTTCAGAGGTTGAGAAGTGTTCAGAAGGTAGAGAAGCGTTCAGAGGTGGAGAAGCGTTCAGAGGAGGAGAAGCGTTCAGAGGTGGAGAAGCGTTCAGAGGTGGAGAAGCGTTCAGAGGTGGAGAAGCGTTCCGAGGTGGAGAAGCGTTCAGAGGTGGAGAAGTGTTCAGAGGTAGAGAAGCGTTCAGAGGTGGAGAAGCGTTCGGAGGTGGAGAAGCGTTCAGAGGTGGAGAAGCGTTCCGAGGTGGAGAAGCGTTCAGAGGTGGAGAAGTGTTCAGAGGTAGAGAAGCGTTCAGAGGTGGAGAAGCGTTCAGAGGAGGAGAAGCGTTCAGAGGTGGAGAAGCGTTCCGAGGTGGAGAAGCGTTCAGAGGTGGAGAAGTGTTCAGAGGTGGAGAAGCGTTCAGAGGTGGAGAAGCGTTCAGAGGTGGAGAAGCGTTCCGAGGTGGAGAAGCGTTCAGAGGTGGAGAAGCGTTCAGAGGTGGAGAAGCGTTCAGAGGTGGAGAAGCGTTCAGAGGTGGAGAAGCGTTCAGAGGTGGAGAGGCGTTCAGAGGTGGAGAAGTGTTCAGAGGTAGAGAAGCGTTCAGAGGTGGAGAAGCGTTCAGAGGTGGAGAAGCGTTCAGAGGTGGAGAAGCGTTCAGAGGTGGAGAAACGTTCAGAAATGGAGAAACGTTCAGAGGTGGAGAAGCGTTCAGAGGTGGAGAAACGTTCAAGGCTGGAGAAACGTTCAGGGGTGGAGAAACGTTCAGAGATGGAGAAGCGTTCAGAGGTGGAGAAGCGTTCAGAGGTGGAGAAGCGTTCAGAGGTGGAGAAGCGTTCAGAGGTGGAGAAACGTTCGGAGGTGGAGAAGCGTTCAGAGGTGGAGAAGCGTTCAAAGGTGGAGAAGCGTTCAGAGGTGGAGAAGCGTTCAGAGGTGGAGAAACGTTCAGAGGTGGAGAAGCGTTCAGAGGTGGAGAAGCGTTCAGAGGTGGAGAAGCGTTCAGAGGTGGAGAAGCGTTCAGAGGTGGAGAAGCGTTCCGAGGTGGAGAAGCGTTCAGATTGTGGAGAAGCGTTCAAAGGTGGAGAAGCGTTCCGAGGTGGAGAAGCGTTCAGAGGTGGAGAGGCGTTCAGAGGTGGAGAAGTGTTCAGAGGTGGAGAAGCGTTCAAAGGTGAATAAGCGTTCAGAGGTGGAGAAACGTTCAGAGGTGGAGAAGCGTTCAAAGGTGAATAAGCGTTCAGAGGTGGAGAAACGTTCAGAGGTGGAGAAGCGTTCAGAGGTGGAGAAGCGTACAGAGGTGGAGAAGCGTTCAGAGGTGGAGAAGCGTTCCGAGGTGGAGAAGCGTTCAGAGGAGGAGAAGCGTTCAGAGGTGGAGAAGCGTTCAGAGGTGGAGAAGCGTTCAGAGGTGGAGAAGCGTTCAGAGGTGGAGAAGCGTTCAGAGGTGGAGAAGCGTTCAGAGGTGGAGAAGCGTTCAGAGGTGGAGAAGTGTTCAGAAGGTAGAGAAGCGTTCAGAGGTGGAGAAGCGTTCAGAGGTGGAGAAGCGTTCAGAGGAGGAGAAGCGTTCAGAGGTGGAGAAGCGTTCAGAGGTGGAGAAGCGTTCCGAGGTGGAGAAGCGTTCAGAGGTGGAGAAGTGTTCAGAGGTAGAGAAGCGTTCAGAGGTGGAGAAGCGTTCAGAGGTGGAGAAGCGTTCAGAGGTGGAGAAGCGTTCAGAGGTGGAGAAACGTTCAGAGGTTGAGAAGCGTTCAGAGGTGGAGAAGCGTTCAGAGGTGGAGAAGCGTTCAGAGGTGGAGAAGCGTTCAGAGGTGGAGAAGCGTTCCGAGGTGGAGAAGCGTTCAGATTGTGGAGAAGCGTTCAGAGGTGGAGAAGCGTTCCGAGGTGGAGAAGCGTTCAGAGGTGGAGAGGCGTTCAGAGGTGGAGAAGTGTTCAGAGGTAGAGAAGCGTTCAGAGGTGGAGACGCGTTCAAAGGTGAATAAGCGTTCAGAGGTGGAGAAACGTTCAGAGGTGGAGAAGCGTTCAAAGGTGAATAAGCGTTCAGAGGTGGAGAAGCGTTCAGAGGTGGAGAAGCGTTCAG
Source organism: Cherax quadricarinatus (assembly GCF_038502225.1). Classification (NCBI taxonomy): domain Eukaryota; kingdom Metazoa; phylum Arthropoda; class Malacostraca; order Decapoda; family Parastacidae; genus Cherax; species Cherax quadricarinatus. The sequence goes on along the minus strand of NW_027199276.1, from coordinate 4,217 downwards.
AGGTGGAGAAGCGTTCAGAGGTGGAGAAGCGTTCAGAGGTGGAGAAGCGTTCAGAGGTGGAGAAGCGTTCAGAGGTGGAGAAGCGTTCAGAGGTGGAGAAGCGTTCAGAGGTGGAGAAGCGTTCAGAGGTGGAGAAGCGTTTCGAGGTGGAGAAGCGTTCAGAGGAGGAGAATCGTTCAGAGGTGGAGAAGCGTTCCGAGGTGGAGAAGCGTTCAGAGGTGGAGAAGTGTTCAGAAGGTAGAGAAGCGTTCAGAGGTGGAGAAGCGTTCAGAGGTGGAGAAGCGTTCAGAGGAGGAGAAGCGTTCAGAGGTGGAGAAGCGTTCAGAGGTGGAGAAGCGTTCCGAGGTGGAGAAGCGTTCAGAGGTGGAGAAGTGTTCAGAGGTAGAGAAGCGTTCAGAGGTGGAGAAGCGTTCAGAGGTGGAGAAGCGTTCAGAGGTGGAGAAGCGTTCAGAGGTGGAGAAACGTTCAGAGGTTGAGAAGCGTTCAGAGGTGGAGAAGCGTTCAGAGGTGGAGAAGCGTTCAGAGGTGGAGAAGCGTTCAGAGGTGGAGAAGCGTTCCGAGGTGGAGAAGCGTTCAGATTGTGGAGAAGCGTTCAGAGGTGGAGAAGCGTTCCGAGGTGGAGAAGCGTTCAGAGGTGGAGAGGCGTTCAGAGGTGGAGAAGTGTTCAGAGGTAGAGAAGCGTTCAGAGGTGGAGAAGCGTTCAAAGGTGAATAAGCGTTCAGAGGTGGAGAAACGTTCAAAGGTGGAGAAGCGTTCAAAGGTGAATAAGCGTTCAGAGGTGGAGAAGCGTTCAGAGGTGGAGAAGCGTTCAGAGGTGGAGAAGCGTTAAGAGGTGGAGAAGCGTTCAGAGGTGGAGAAGCGTTCAGAGGTGGAGAAGCGTTCAGAGGTGGAGAAGCGTTCAGAGGTGGAGAAGCGTTCAGAGGTGGAGAAGCGTTTCGAGGTGGAGAAGCGTTCAGAGGAGGAGAATCGTTCAGAGGTGGAGAAGCGTTCCGAGGTGGAGAAGCGTTCAGAGGTGGAGAAGTGTTCAGAAGGTAGAGAAGCGTTCAGAGGTGGAGAAGCGTTCAGAGGTGGAGAAGCGTTCAGAGGAGGAGAAGCGTTCAGAGGTGGAGAAGCGTTCAGAGGTGGAGAAGCGTTCAGAGGTGGAGAAGCGTTCAGAGGTGGAGAAGTGTTCAGAGGTAGAGAAGCGTTCAGAGGTGGAGAAGCGTTCAGAGGTGGAGAAGCGTTCAGAGGTGGAGAAGCGTTCCGAGGTGGAGAAGCGTTCAGAGGTGGAGAAGTGTTCAGAGGTAGAGAAGCGTTCAGAGGTGGTGAAGCGTTCAGAGGAGGAGAAGCGTTCAGAGGTGGAGAAGCGTTCCGAGGTGGAGAAGCGTTCAGAGGTGGAGAAGTGTTCAGAGGTGGAGAAGCGTTCAGAGGTGGAGAAGCGTTCAGAGGTGGAGAAGCGTTCAGAGGTGGAGAAGCGTTCAGAGGTGGAGAAGCGTTCAGAGGTGGAGAAGCGTTCAGAGGTGGAGAAGCGTTCAGAGGTGGAGAAACGTTCAGAAATGGAGAAACGTTCAGAGGTGGAGAAGCGTTCAGAGGTGGAGAAACGTTCAAGGCTGGAGAAACGTTCAGGGGTGGAGAAACGTTCAGAGATGGAGAAGCGTTCAGAGGTGGAGAAGCGTTCAGAGGTGGAGAAGCGTTCAGAGGTGGAGAAGCGTTCAGAGGTGGAGAAGTGTTCAGAGGTGGAGAAGCGTTCAGAGGTGGAGAAGCGTTCAGAGGTGGAGAAGCGTTCAGAGGTGGAGAAGCGTTCAGAGGTGGAGAAGCGTTCAGAGGTGGAGAAACGTTCGGAGGTGGAGAAGCGTTCAGAGGTGGAGAAGCGTTCCGAGGTGGAGAAGCGTTCAGATTGTGGAGAAGCGTTCAGAGGTGGAGAAGCGTTCCGAGGTGGAGAAGCGTTCAGAGGTGGAGAGGCGTTCAGAGGTGGAGAAGTGTTCAGAGGTAGAGAAGCGTTCAGAGGTGGAGAAGCGTTCAGAGGTGGAGAAGCGTTCAGAGATGGAGAAGCGTTCAGAGGTGGAGAAGCGTTCAGAGGTGGAGAAACGTTCAGAAATGGAGAAACGTTCAGAGGTGGAGAAGCGTTCAGAGATGGAGAAACGTTCAAGGGTGGAGAAACGTTCAGGGGTGGAGAAACGTTCAGAGATGGAGAAGCGTTCAGAGGTGGAGAAGCGTTCAGAGGTGGAGAAACGTTCAGAGGTGGAGAAGCGTTCATAGGTGGAGAAACGTTCAGAGGTGGAGAAGCGCTCAAAGGTGGAGAAACGTTCGGAGGTGGAGAAGCGTTCAGAGTTGGAGAAACGTTCAGAGGTGGAGAAGCGTTCAGAGGTGGAGAAGCGTTCAGAGGTGGAGAAGCGCTCAAAGGTGGAGAAACGTTCGGAGGTGGAGAAGCGTTCAGAGGAGGAGAAGCGTTCAGAGGTGGAGAAGCGTTCCGAGGTGGAGAAGCGTTCAGAGGTGGAGAAGCGTTCAGAGGTGGAGAAGCGTTCAGAGGTGGAGAAATGTTCAGAGGTGGAGAAGCGTTCAGAGGTGGAGAAGCGTTCAGAGGTGGAGAAGCGTTCAGAGGTGGAGAAGCGTTCAGAGGTGGAGAAGCGTTCAGAGGTGGAGAAACGTTCGGAGGTGGAGAAGCGTTCAGAGGTGGAGAAGCGTTCCGAGGTGGAGAAGCGTTCAGATTGTGGAGAAGCGTTCAGAGGTGGAGAAGCGTTCCGAGGTGGAGAAGCGTTCAGAGGTGGAGAGGCGTTCAGAGGTGGAGAAGTGTTCAGAGGTAGAGAAGCGTTCAGAGGTGGAGAAGCGTTCAGAGGTGGAGAAGCGTTCAGAGATGGAGAAGCGTTCAGAGGTGGAGAAGCGTTCAGAGGTGGAGAAACGTTCAGAAATGGAGAAACGTTCAGAGGTGGAGAAGCGTTCAGAGATGGAGAAACGTTCAAGGGTGGAGAAACGTTCAGGGGTGGAGAAACGTTCAGAGATGGAGAAGCGTTCAGAGGTGGAGAAGCGTTCAGAGGTGGAGAAACGTTCAGAGGTGGAGAAGCGTTCAGAGGTGGAGAAACGTTCAGAGGTGGAGAAGCGCTCAAAGGTGGAGAAACGTTCGGAGGTGGAGAAGCGTTCAGAGGTGGAGAAACGTTCAGAGGTGGAGAAGCGTTCAGAGGTGGAGAAGCGTTCAGAGGTGGAGAAGCGCTCAAAGGTGGAGAAACGTTCGGAGGTGGAGAAGCGTTCAGAGGTGGAGAAACGTTCAGAGGTGGAGAAGCGTTCAGAGGTGGAGAAACGTTCAGAGGTGGAGAAGCGTTCAGAGGTGGAGAAACGTTCAGAGGTGGAGAAGCGTTCCGAGGTGGAGAAGCGTTCCGAGGTGGAGAAGCGTTCCGAGGTGGAGAAGCGTTCCGAGGTGGAGAAGCGTTCCGAGGTGGAGAAGCGTTCAGAGGTGGAGAAGTGTTCCGAGGTGGAGAAGCGTTCAGAGGTGGAGAAGTGTTCCGAGGTAGCATCGTCTTTGCTCGATCGAAGATGCTTCCTCTGAACGTATTTGCTTGGACTTCCTCCTCGTAGACATCCTCCTCTTTTCTGCAAGATTACAAGCCCCTGATGAAGTGCTGATTGCAACACGAAGGCCTATATATATATAGGAAGGGTTGTTGAGGTGGTTCAGACATGTAGAGAGAATGGAGCAAAACAGAATGACTTCAAGAGTATATCAGTCTGTAGTGGAAGGAAGGCGGGGTAGGGGTCGGCCTAGGAATGCAGATGGAGTGGCATGAAAGAATCAAGGAGACATCCCCAGACATCATAACAGTCACAGAAAAGAAACTCACAGCGATGATAACAGACGCAATCTTGCCACCCGGATATCAGATCCTGATGAAATATAGAGGGAGCAGGGGAGAGATTAAGTTGCACTGCTCATTAAAAACCGATTGGGATTTGAGGAAATGGAAGGAATGGACGAAATTGGCGAAAGGGACTACACAGTAGGGACAATCCAGTCTGAGGGCATAAAGTGGTAATTGCAGTAATGTACAACCCACCACAGGGGCCAAGAGAAGAATACGACGAGAGCAACAGAGCAATTGTAGACACACTAGCTGAGGTGGCCAGAAGAGCTCACATGGGGAGAGCAAAGTTACTATTTATGGGTGATTTCAATCACAAGGAGATTGACTGGGAAAACCTGGAGTCCCATGGGGGTCTCGAAACATGGCGAGCCAAGATGATGGATG
>NW_027199275.1:0-33872 GCF_038502225.1 Cherax quadricarinatus | reverse complement strand
TTGGCTGGATAAACACTGTAAGGATAATGCAGTACCATTCATTGACAACTGGGACAACTTCTATGGCCGAAATGACATGTATGCCAGGGATGGGGTTCACTTATCCAGGGCAGGTGTGGGTTTTCTTGCTAACTCAGTTGAGGGGGTTGTTAGGACTTTAAACTAGGATTAGTTAGAGGTATGGGTTTAGAAATGATTAATAATGAGTATGGATATATTGACTTATGCTCTGATATTAAGAATCTTAATAGTAACTGTCATGGAGTAACTCTGGGTAATGATAATTTCAGAAATTGTGTAAAAACAAAGATGAATAGGAAAAATGTGCAGAAGAAAAAACATATGATGGTTTTTTATGCTAACAGTCGAAGTGCAAGAAATAAAATTAATGAACTACGTTTGATAGCGTGTGCTGGGAACTTTGATATCATTGCATTAACTGAAACGTGGTATGATTTAAAGAGTCGGGATATGACTGTTGAGTGTAATATTCAGGGATTTAAGTTATTCAATGTGGATAGATGTAATGGGAAGGGGGGAGGAGTTGCATTGTATGTTCGAGAAAATATTAATTGTTGCATAAAAACAGGTATAAAAATAGATGGAGCAGTAACAGAGTCTGTTTGGGTAGAGTTCGTGGAGGGTCAAGAAAAACTAATTCTAGGTGTAATATACCGACCTCCAGGCTTGGATCACGATAGAGGGAGACTTCTTTGGGACGAAATTGTTAGGGCTTCTGTACACAGTAACGTAGTCATAGTAGGGGACTTTAACTTTAGCCAAATTGACTGGAATTCTTTGACAGGTAATCTAGAGTCCAGTGACTTCATGGAAACAGTTCAGGACTGTTTTCTGAAACAGAGTGTAACTGAACCTACCAGGGGTAATAATATGCTAGACCTAGTCTTGTCAAATAAGGAAACACTCGTGAATAATCTGGAGATCACTGAAGAGCTTGGCGCAAGTGATCACAAATCCATCACCTTTAGCATTAATTGGGAATGCAAGAATAATGATAATACAGTAAAAATCCCCGATTTTCGTTCTGCCGATTATAATGGACTTAGGGAACATCTGTCTAATCTTGATTGGGGTTATCTTGCTAATGATTTTATTGACGATAATCATACTTATGAATATGAAGGGATCTGCTTTTATGATTGTTTTCTTAATAATGTACACAGTGCCCAGAGTATATACATTCCCCAGAGAGAAATTAGGTCTAATAATAACGATCCCAAATGGGTTAACAGGAGACTAAAGCATCTATTAGGGGAGAAAAGGGGAATTTATAGGCGCATCAGAAGAGGAGAGGTTAACCTTACTGACCAATATGTTCAGCTTAAAAGAGAAGTAAAAAAAGCGATTAGAAAGGCTAAACGTGACTATGAAATTAGAGTTGCTAATGAATCAAAGACTAATCCAAAGGGGTTCTTTCAAGTGTATAGGACGAAGGTGAAGGAAAAAGTAGGACCTCTGAAATCTGGGAATGGACAGCTGACGGATAATGAACTGGAAATGTGTTCCTTATTTAATGACTATTTTTTGTCAGTTTTTACACAGGAAGATGTAAATGAGATTCCAGTAATTAACAATTATTTAGTTCCTGATGAATTCAAGTTAACTAATATTACTGTCACGAGGGACATGGTTATTAAGCGGATAGACAAACTGAAACAAAATAAGTCCCCGGGACCCGATGAGTTGTCTTCAAGGGTACTTAAGGAATGCAAGATGGAGCTTAGTCAGCCATTAACGAGTGTATTCAATGCGTCCATCCTTACCAGTGTTGTGCCAGAGATGTGGAAGATGGCTAATGTGGTTCCTATATTCAAATCAGGGGATAGGTCCACTCCTTCAAATTACCGTCCAATAAGCCTGACATCTATAGTGGGCAAGTTATTAGAATCAATTATAGCTGACATTATCAGAAGTCACCTTGAAGAGCATAACTTGATAAATGAATCTCAGCATGGATTCACGAGAGGTCGTTCCTGCCTGACAAACTTACTGACGTTCTTCAATAGAACATTTGAGGCAGTTGACAGTGATAAGGAATATGATATTGTTTATTTGGATTTTAGTAAAGCCTTCGACAGAGTACCTCACAAGAGACTCTTGAGAAAAGTGGTAGCTCATGGTATAGGAGGTAAAGTTCTAGCATGGATTGAGGCATGGCTTACCAATAGAAAGCAGAGAGTTACCATTAATGGAGTGAAATCTGAATGGGGATTAGTCACTAGTGGCGTTCCACAAGGATCAGTTTTGGGCCCTCTCTTGTTCATAATTTACATTAATGACCTTGATGAAGGGATTACTAGTGACATGAGTAAGTTTGCTGATGATACAAAGATAGGGCGTATAATTCACTCTGAGGAGGATATCAATGAACTCCAAGACGATTTGAACAAACTAATGTCTTGGTCTGAGAAATGGCAGATGAAGTTTAATGTGGATAAGTGTAAGGTACTTGCCCTTGGTAATGAAAATAACCCTCGAAGCTATAATCTAGGTGAAGTAGAGCTTGGTCATACAGAATGTGAAAAAGACTTGGGAGTCATGGTAAGCAGAAATCTGAACCATTCATCTACAAAGCAGAAATCTAAAGCCAAGACAGCAGTGCCTCAGTGTGCGCAACAAGGCCAACAGATTACTTGGATTTATCTCAAGAAGTATAAGTAACAGAAGTCTAAAAGTTATTTTACAGCTCTATACATCACTAGTGAGGCCTCATTTAGATTATGCTGCTCAGTTTTGGTCCCCTTACTACAGGATGGACATAGACTCATTAGAGAACATACAGAGAAGAATGACTAAAATGATTTACTGTGTAAGGAACCTCCCCTATGAAGATAGACTTAAAGCCTTAAATCTCCACTCTCTGGAGAGGCGTAGAATGAGGGGAGATATCATTGAAGTGTATAAGTGGATGACGGGCATAAACAAGGGAGACATTAATAAAGTACTGAGGGTGTCGAACCAGGTAAGAACCAGGAATAATGGATTTAAGTTGGATAAATTTAGATTTAGAAAGGACATAGGTAAGTACTGGTTTTCTAACAGAGTTGTAGATGCGTGGAACAGTCTTCCCAGTGGGGTGATAGAGGCTAGGACCTTGGGTAGCTTTAAGAAGAGACTGGACAAATATATGAGTGGGAGGGGCTGGGTTTGATTGGTGTTGGGGGGTGCGGGAGTTGTTTCTTGAGTAGCTTTAGGTAGATGTCGTCTTGATAAGAACCTGCCTCGTATGGGCCAGTAGGCCTTCTGCAGTGTTCCTACATTCTTATGTTCTTATAATTAGCTGTCAACACTTGCTCCCCCCCCCGGCTCGCTTGGTTCAGTTGCTCGGGGTAGTATAAAGTCATGTATTCAAACCCGATGTTGGGGCTGCTGGGTTTGTCTCGCTCAATTACCTCGTTGCTTCTCACATCAAGTACTCTGTCTCTCTCTCTGTCTCTCTGGCTGTGGACTTGTAAGACCACCAGCTTAGTCTGTTCTATTACCTCTTTTGTGTTGCACTCTGGTTTGTGTATAGTAAGTCTCCGTGAGTGAGACGGTAAAACTGTTCATCACCTTGTGAAACAATGTTTTTGTAAGGACTTGTTATAAGTCTAAGTAGAGTATCTCGGCGACTTTATTAGATTTGAGCTTATAGCTATATTCCTACTTAATTGTATATAGTTATATTATTTCAAAATTCATGTTTAATCTGTTAACGATATCTACCACTCGGTATCTGAGATTCTTTGTTATTAAAGGAATACCAAAATATGTATATCAATCTTGACTCGTTATGTCAGATACTTTAACTTTCTGTATATATATATACATATTTTTTTTTTTTAACAAGTCGGCCGTCTCCCACCGAGGCAGGGAGACCCAAAAAAAGAAATAAAATCCCAAAAAGAAAATACTTTCATCATCATTCAACACTTTCACCTCACTCACACATTATCACTGTTTTTGTAGAGGTGCTCAGAACACAACAGTTTAGAAGCATATACATATAAAGATACACAACATATCTCTCCAAACTGCCAATATCCCAAACCCCTCCTTTAAAGTGCAGGCATTGTACTTCCCATTTCCAGGACTCAAGTCTGACTATTTAAAAATAACCGGTTTCCCTGAATCCCTTCACTAAATATTACCCTGCTCACACTCCAACAGATCGTCAGGTCCCAAGTATCATTCGTCTCCACTCACTCCTATCTAACACGCTCACGCACGCTTGCTGGAAGTCCAAGCATCTCGCCCACAAAACCTCCTTTACCCCCTCTCTCCAACCCTTTCTATATATATATATATATATATATATATATATATATATATATATATATATATATATAATATGTGTATATGTAATATATGTATATATATAATATGTATATATATATATATATATATATATATATATATATATATATATATATATATATATATATATATATATATATATATATATATATATATATATATGTGTATATATATAATATGTATATATATATATATAATATGTACATTTATATATATATATATATATATATATATATATATATATATATATATATATATATATATATATATATATATATATATATGTATGTATATATATATATATATATATATATATATATATATATATATATATATATACATATATATATATATATATATATATATATATACATATATATATACATATATATATATATATATATATATATATATATATATATATATATATATATATATATATATATATATATATATATATATATATATATATATATATATATATATATATATATATATATATATATATATATGTCGCGCCGAAAATGTAAAACTGGTCAATTAGCAAGAACTCATTTTAAATTAAGTTCTTTCTAAAATTTTCTCTTATACGTTCAAAGATATATTTTTTCATTAATGTTGGAGTAAAAATTTTTAATTTTGCACCAAAAAGAACTTAGAAAACTTACCTAACCTTATCATAACAAGCTCAATTTATTTTAGCCTAACCTAACTAAATATATTTTAGATTTGTTTACAGTAATTTAATACTAAACAAACACAGTGAAATATATTTTTTTCGTTAGGTTCAGAATGATTTTGGCGAAATTATTGCATACACAAATTTTCACTTGCCCTATATGGCAAGATGAGCGTTGCTATTTAAGCTAAGATCGCAAGTTCTGCCTATTCGACACGATATATATATATATATATATATATATATATATATATATATATATATATATATATATATATATATATATATATATATATATATATATATATATATATATATATATATATATATATATATATATATATATATATATATATATATATATATATATATATATATATATATATACACCACTAGACAACTTTACTAGTTGGGATCCACATTAATGTTAGTGCTATACAATAGTCTGGATTGCTGGAAATAAAATAAAATCCAACCCCTTGTAACGTAACCAGAAACAGGCCAGCAGCTAGAAGGGGATCTATTAACTGACCCTCTAACTTGCTCTGGAGGCGTGTGTTGTAAAAGATGTTTTTTGCAGCATGATTATATTTATTGTAGAAAGTCTGAATAAATGAAGAATGGGTATAATTAAAAACTGATGAATTAGCAAAACGCTGTAAAGCAAAGCGCCGTAAAGAGGGGCCCTCGTGTATGTTAGGTAAGGTGGTAACCAGCAAAGCGCCGTAAAGAGGGGCCCTCGTGTATGTTAGGTAAGGTGGTAACCAGCAAAGCGCCGTAAAGAGGGGCCCTCGTGTACGTTAGGTAAGGTGGTAACCAGCAAAGCGCCGTAAAGAGGGGCCCTCGTGTATGTTAGGTAAGGTGGTAACCAGCAAAGCGCCGTAAAGAGGGGCCCTCGTGTATGTTAGGTAAGGTGGTAAGATAAGATAAGATAAGATTTCGTTCGGATTTTTAACCCCGGAGGGTTAACCACCCAGGATAACCCAAGAAAGTCAGTGCGTCATCGAGGACTGTCTAACTTATTTCCATTGGGGTCCTTAATCTTGTCCCCCAGGATGCGACCCACACCAGTCGACTGACACCCAGGTACCTATTTGCTGCTAGGTGAACAGGACAACAGGTGTAAGGAAACGTGTCGAAATCTTTCCACCCGCCGGGAATCGAACCCGGGCCCTCCGTGTGTGAAGCGGGAGCTTTAGCCACCAGGCCACCGGGCCAGCAAAGCGCCGTAAAGAGGGGCCCTCGTGTATGTTAGGTAAGGTGGTAACCAGCAAAGCACCGTAAAGAGGGGCCCTCGTGTATGTTAGGTAAGGTGGTAACCAGCAAAGCGCCGTAAAGAGGGGCCCTCGTGTATGTTAGATAAGGTGGTAACCAGCAAAGCGCCGTAAAGAGGGGCCCTCGTGTACGTTAGGTAAGGTGGTAACCAGACACCTTCTAAACCAGCCTTCTTACAATTATTTAACTAAGATTAACTTTTACAAAGTCATTTCTTCATTGCCATACTCGTGCTTGAGTGGTCATGTGTGTCAGTAATAATACATAACTTTGTGTTGTAAACACGTTTACTGTTTCGTTAACACCTTGACTTGTTAAATAACAGTTCTCTAAAGATTACAAGAAAATGTTAGACAAGCCAGTTAAGTCTGATAACATTAACATGTTAAGTCTGATAACATTAACATGTGAAAAATACATCATATGTTTGGTATTCTGTATTTATGATCACCTTAGACCTGTTATCAAAAACAAGCAAAAATTATAAGATAATGAGAAATTCAACCTAATAACCTAATAAAAGTCGCCGTTGATGTAGAGAATCTTGTCAGTGTTTAGTGTTCAATGCTCAGGTGTTCAATGTTCAGGTGTTCAGTGCTAAGGTATTCAATGCTCAGGTGCTCAGTGCTCAGGTGTTGGTAATTCTCCATCACTCACGACATCTTGTGATTCCTTATGTTCAGAAGACATGACGGAAGCCCAGTCCAAAACTGTTGGACCTGTGAAAAAAACACCCAGATTTCCATTAATATTTATGAGGTAAAACGGGTAATGTGATAACAAAAATATATCAAAAGCAGTGATAACAATATGAAGGAATCTTGTTATTTGCCTATATCTTCTTGTTATTAATGATTTATTAATGTAATATATTGTTAAAAGTCTTTTTCTGTGTACCTCAGAAGACATAAAAACTGTCTCAGTACACGACACAAATCCTGACACCACCACCCTGACACCACCACCCTGACACCACCACCCTGACACCACCACCCTGATACCACCACCCTGACACCACCACTCTGACACCACCACCCTGACACCACCACCCTGACACCACCACCCTGACACCACCACCCTGACACCACCACCCTGACACCACCACCCTGGCACCACCACCCTGACACCACCACCCTGATACCACCACCCTGACACCACCACCCTGACACCACCACCCTGACACCACCACCCTGACACCACCACCCTGACACTACCACCCTGACGCCACCACCCTGACACCACCACCCTGATACCACCACCCTGACACCACCACCCTGACACCACCACCCTGACACCATCACCCTGACACCACCACCCTGACACCACCACCCTGACACCACCACCCTGACACCACCACACTGACACCACCACCCTGATACCACCACCCTGACACCACCACCCTGACACCACCACCCTGATACCACCACCCTGACACCACCACCCTGACACCACCACCCTGACACCACCATCCTGACACCACCACCCTGACACAACCACCCTGACACCACTACCCTGATACCACCACCCTGACACCACCACCCTGACACCACCACCCTGACACCACCACCCTGACACCACCACCCTGACACCACCACCCTGACCCCACCACCCTGACACCACCACCCTGATACCACCACCCTGACACCACCACCCTGACACCACCACCCTGACACCACCACCCTGACACCACCACCCTGACACCACCACTTTGACACCACCACCCTGACACCACCACCCTGACACCACCACCCTGACACCACCACCCTGACACCACCACCCTGACACCATCACCCTGACACCACCACCCTGACACCACCACCCTGACACCACCACCATGACACCACCACCCTGACACCACCACCCTGACACCATCACCCTGACACCACCACCCTGACACCACCACCCTGACACCATCACCCTGACACCACCACCCTGACACCACCACCCTGACACCACCACCATGACACCACCACCCTGACACCACCACCCTGACACCACCACCCTGACACCACCACCCTGACACCACCCTCTGATACCACCACCCTGACACCACCACCCTGATACCACCACCCTGACACCACCACCCTGACACCACCACCCTGACACCACCACCCTGACACCACCACCCTGACACCACCACAATGACACCACCACCCTGACACCACCACCCTGACACCACCACCCTGACACCACCACCCTGACACCAGCACCCTGACACCACCACCCTGACACCACCACCCTGACACCACCACCATGACACCACCACCCTGACACCACCACCCTGACACCATCACCCTGACACCACCACCCTGACACCACCACCCTGACACCATCACCCTGACACCACCACCCTGACACCACCACCCTGACACCACCACCATGACACCACCACCCTGACACCACCACCCTGACACCACCACCCTGACACCACCACCCTGACACCACCCCCTGATACCACCACCCTGACACCACCACCCTGATACCACCACCCTGACACCACCACCCTGACACCACCACCCTGACACCACCACCCTGACACCACCACCCTGACACCACCACCCTAACACCACCACCCTGACACCACCACCCTGACACAACCACCCTGACAGCACCACCATGACACCACCACCCTGACACCACCACTCTGACACCACCACCCTGACACCACCACTCTGACACCACCACCCTGATACCACCACCCTGACACCACCACCCTGACACCACCACCCTAACACCACCACCCTGACACCACCACCCTGACACCACCACCCTAACACCACCACCCTGACACCACCACCCTGACACCACCACCCTGATACCTCGCTCCTATCCTGATCCTCATCCTCATATCTGGCATAGACAGAAATGTAAACCACAGCACCGTGACGACCATCAAAGACTCCGCAAGACTCCAGGCGGACATCAACCAAATCTTTACTTGGGCCGCATAAAACAATATGAAGTTCAATGAGAAATTTCAACTACTCAGATATGGAAAACTTGGAAAATTAAAACTTTAACAATGTATAAAACAAATTCCAACCACACAATAGAGCGAGAAACTAATGTGTGTAGGACCTGGGAATGATAACGTCAGAGGATTTCACCATCAAAGACCACAACCTTATATGCTAGAAAAAAAATGATAGGATGGATATTGAGAACCTTCAGAACTAGGTACGCCAAGCCCATGATGATTCTCTTCAAATCGCTTGTTTTCTTTAGGTTGAAATATTGCTGTACACTAACTGCTCCCTTCAAGGAAGGCGAAATTGTTGACCTGGAAAATATACAGAGAACTTTCACGGCACACATAAGTACGATAAAGCATCTAAGTTACTGGGAATGGTTGAAGTCTCATTATTTGTATTCCCTGGAACGTAGGCGAGAAAGATACACTTGGAAAATCCTAGCGGGATTAGTACCAAACATACACACGAAAATCACTCCCTATGAAATCAAAAGACTCGGCAGGAGATGTAACATTCTCCTAGTGAAATGCAGGGGTGCCACGACTGTTCAGCTGCCTCCCAGCATACATAAGGGGGATTACCAATAGACCCCAGGCTGTCTTCAAGAAGGCGCTGGACAGGCACCTAAAGTCAGTACCTGACCAGTCGGGCTGTGGTTCGTACGTCGGTTTACTTGCGGTCAGCAGCAACAGCCTGGTTGATCAGACCTGATCCACCACGAGGCCTGGTCTCAGACCGGACTGCCGAGGCGTTGACCCCCGAAACCCACTCCAGGTAAACGCCACCACCCTGCCACCCCTACCCTGCCATCACTACCCAGACACACCCACCCTGCCACCACTACCCTGCCATCACTACCCTCCTACCATCACCCTGCCACCACTACCCTGCCATCACTACCCTCCTACCACAACCCTGCCACCACTGCCCTGCATCCACTTCCTTTTCACCACGACCTTGCCACTACTATCTTGCTGACACCACCACCCTGTCACCACAACCCTACCACCACTACCCTGCCACCACCGCCCTGCCACCACCGCCCTACCACCACTATCCTGCCACCACTACTCTGAGCTAACCATCACCCTGCCATCACTACTTAGCCACAATTACACTGCCACTATCACCCTGCCACCATTACCCTGCCACCTCTACCTTGCTACCACTACCCTGCCACCACTACGCTACCAAAACTACCCTGTCACCACGACCCTGCCAGCACTACCCTGCCGCCACCACCACCACCCTGCCACCACCACCCTGCCACCACCACCCTGCCACCACCACCCTGCCACCATTACAATGTTTGTGTTTATCACTTAGGTAGTATAACAACAGTGACAACCTGCCACCACTGCCACCACTGTGACCACCACTGCCACCACTGTGACCACCACTGCCACCACTGTGACCACCACTGCCACCACTGTGACCACCACTGCCACCACTGTGACCACCACTGCCATGACTGTGACCACCACTGCCACGACTGTGACCACCACTGCCACGACTGTGACCACCACTGCCACGACTGTGACCACCACTGCCACGACTGTGACCACCACTGCCACGACTGTGACCACCACTGCCACGACTGTGACCACTACTATCACGACTGTGACCACCACTATCACGACTGTGACCACCACAGCCACGACTGTGACCACTGCCACGACTGTGACCACCACTGACACGTCTGTGACCACCACTATCACGACTGTGACCACCACTGCCACGACTGTGACGACCACTGCCATGACTGTGACCACCACTGTCACGACTGTGACCACCACTGCCACGACTGTGACCACTACTATCACTACTGTGACCACCATTATCACGACTGTGACCACTACCACAACTGTGACTACCACTTCCATGACAGTGACCACCACTACCACGACTGCGACCACCACTACCACGACTGTGACCACCACTACCACGACTGCGGTCACCACTACCACGACTGTGACCACCACTACCACGACTGTGACCACTACCACAACTGTGACTACCACTACCACGACTGCGACCACCACTACCACGACTGTGACCACTACCACAACTGTGACTACCACTACCACGACTGCGACCACCACTACCACGACTGCGACCACCACTACCACGACTGTGACCACTATCACGATTGTGATCACCACTACCACGACTGTGACCACCACTACCACGACTGTGACCACTACCACAACTGTGACTACCACTACCACGACTGCGACCACCACTACCACGACTGCGACCACCACTACCACGACTGTGACCACTATCACGACTGTGATCACCATTACCACGACTGTGACCACCACTCATGAAACATTATGTGTCATGGTAAGAGTATGTTGCATTGTATTTAGCGTATATCACATACCCATATATTATAATCCCTACAAGTGAACTAGGTACTAAGAGTTTAACGATCAGGGGCCCCACATTATTACACCAGTACCCTGGTTCAACTAACCAATCACAAGGAAGCCCACCGATGTTGTGAAGCGATGTGGTACACTAGTAAAGCAGTTACCTGCTGGTCACTATGGTTCTCACTGTGTCTTGTGCTCGCATTCACATCATTGTACAGAGCTGTAAATACTGTAAATAGGCAAAATACATATTGTAAATACCAGCTTGCTATCTGTGATGGAAATTCATCAATTTACTCAACCGTTTTCTAATACATGACAACAGTGACTTACCTGCCACCACTACCATGACTGTGACTACTTAGGAATAGTGACAACAGTGACTTACCTGCCACCACTACCATGACTGTGACTACTTAGGAATAGTGACAACAGTGACTTACCTGCCACCACTACCATGACTGTGACTACTTAGGAACAGTGACAACATTGACTTACCTGCCACCACTACCATGACTGTGACTACTTAGGAATAGTGACAACAGTGACTTACCTACCACCACTACCATGACTGTGACTACTTAAGAATAGTGACAACAGTGACTTACCTGCCACCACTACCATGACTGTGTGTGGCATGCAAAGAGTACGTAACCTTTATTCGGGGCATGTACACACCCTCATTTACAGGCTATCTCCCCCAACCAGCGAACCAGGTGACTGAGAGTGGACGATGGGGCCCCGTCGTTCAACTAGTACCCAGGTTCCAGCCAATAAGAAGATGGTTTTGGCAATCACAGAGGTTATGTGGGTATCACTCTCCTGTCTGCCCTTGTCATTCCCATTCTAGAGCTGGTTGAAACACGGTCTGCTCTCTAGTGGCTTCTATTCTGCCTTGCTTACCGTGGAGTGCACTAATACCTGTCGCTGTACATAGTGTATATAGTGTACATACTTCTGTTCTAAATTGGTGAAGGATAATATAAGTCAAAAGTTTTCTGCTGTGTTTATTTTGCTCCCTTTACACCCAGGATGACAGGCCATTTGGACTCCTGGGTTGTAATGTGGGGACCTGTCCGGGAGCTGAACCTGGGACCTCTCGCACCCCAAGCGAGAATCATACCCCTAGACCAACAGGCCATTTGGACTCCTGGGTTGTAATATGGGTAGCCTGTCCGAGAGCTGGAGCTGGACTTAGAGAAGGGTTGAGCCTAGGGTGAAGCTGGAAGCAGGATCATTGTGCAGCTTGCTGTCTAGCATTGCATTAGCTTTGCCAATGCTTTACAAACTTTGCGTGTCAGTTGCTTTGCTATGGTCAGCCTTGCTATTGTGTGATCGTTCAACAGCTCGCTACTAGCTTGCTCAGCGTGCTCGCTTCGCTACGGTCAATCTTGTGGTAACCCCTTCCAAGCTCTTTTTTTTTTTTTATCCCCTGGTGTGGTTTTGTTTTTTTTAGTGAGGGGATGCGGGCTACCGTCCACCTGTGTCTTGGACCTAAGCTAGCCCGACTGTCTGCTGTCTCGCTCTGAGTTTAGGGTTTGGCTTTTTGTCACGAGAAAAGCTGAGCTCTATCTAAGAGTTGGATGGTTGAGAAAAAAGGCAGTCCCATTATTTTGTGCCATGGCGGCACGGTTACCACTGGGAGGTGGCAGCCTAATCCTGAGCCTGCTCGGGGTGGGGGTGTGGCATGCAAAGAGTACGTAACCTATATTCGGCGCATGTACACACCCTCATTTACAGGCTAACTTCCCCAACCAGCGAACCAGGTGACTGAGGGTTGACGATGGGACCCCGTCGTTCAACCAGTACCCAGGTTCCAGCCAATAAGAAGATGGTTTTGGCAATCGCAGAGGTTATGTGGGTACCACTCTCCTGTCTGCCCTTGTCATTCCCATTCTAGAGCTGGTTGAAACACGGTCTGCTCTCTAGTGGCTTCTATTCTGCCTTGCTTACCGTGGAGTGCACTAATACCTATCGCTGTACATAGTGTATACAGTGTACATACTTCTGTTCTAAACTGGTGAAGGATAATATAAGTCAAAAGTTTTCTGCTGTGTTTATTTTGCTCTCTTTACAACCAGGATAACAGGCCATTTGGACTCCTGGGTTGTAATACTGTGACTACTTAGGAATAGTGACAACAGTAACTTACCTGCCACCACTACCATGAATGTGACTACTTAAGAATAATGACAACATTGACTTACCAGCCACCACTACCATGACTGTGACTACTTAAGAATAATGACAACATTGACTTACCAGACACCACTACCATGACTGTGACTACTTAGGAATAGTGACAACAGTAACTTACCTGCCATCACTACCATGACTGTGACTACTTAGGAATAGTGACAACAGTGACTTACCTGCCACCACTACCATGACTGTGACTACTTAGGAATAGTGACAACAGTGACTTACCTGCCACCACTACCATGACTGTGACTAATTAGGAATAGTGACAACAGTGACTTACCTGCCACCACTACCATGACTGTGACTACTTAGGAATAGTGACAACAGTGACTTACCTGCCACCACTACCACGACTGTGTCCAGCATTAATGGAGAAGGTGGTGTCTTTGTTAGGTTGGAACTTGTAACCAATGTTAGCTCCCACGTTCTTTGGGTCAGAAAATCTGAACAAGACAATAAACATTGTAGCATTAATGCGCTACCTTCTAGCTTGCTATTACAAATATGATCAAAGTCGAATATAAACATACATAAAATGATTATGTCTTACCATAAGCAAAAAAAATAGAAATATTTCTGATGGTTGACCAAAATTTTGCTGAAAATGATTTGACACTTACGACCAGCAAGATAAATTTGGAGATATTACTGATCCCAGAAAAAGTATGTGGTTATTACTGATCCCAGGATAAGTATGTGGTTACTACTGATCCCAGGATAAGTATGTGGTTGCTACTGATCCCAGGATGAGTATGTGGTTATTACTGATCCCAGTATAAGTATGTGGTTATTACTGATCCCAGGAAAATTATGTGGTTATTACTGATCCCAGGATAAGTATGTGGTTACTACTGATCCCAGGATTAGTATGTGGTTACTACTGATCCCAGGATAAGTATGTGGTTATTACCGATCCCAGGATAAGTATGTGGTTATTACTGATCCCAGGATGAGTATGTGGTTATTACTGATCCCAGGATAAGTGTGTGGTTATCACTGATCCCAGGGTAAGTATGTGGTTACTACTGATCTCAGGATAAGTATGTGGTTATTACCGATCCCAGGA
Source organism: Cherax quadricarinatus (assembly GCF_038502225.1). Lineage (NCBI taxonomy): Eukaryota > Metazoa > Arthropoda > Malacostraca > Decapoda > Parastacidae > Cherax > Cherax quadricarinatus. The sequence goes on along the minus strand of NW_027199275.1, from coordinate 18,983 downwards.
TAAGTATGTGGTTACTACTGATCCCAGGATAAGTATGTGGTTACTACTGATCCCAGGATAAGTATGTGGTTACTACTGATCCCAGGATAAGTATGTGGTTACTACTGATCCCAGGATAAGTATGTGGTTATTACTGATCCCAGGATAAGTATGTGGTTATTACTGATCCCAGGATAAGTATGTGGTTACTACTGATCCCAGGATAAGTATGTGGTTACTACTGATCCCAGGATAAGTATGTGGTTATTACTGATCCCAGGATAAGTATGTGGTTATTACTGATCCCAGGATAAGTATGTGGTTACTTCTGGCCCCAGGATAGGAAGGCTATGTATGATAATTCTCTTAAACTGCAAAATCTGTAATAATCAGTTATATTCATGAAGTGCTAAACTCGTATGGGTCTCACGGATCCCTGGAGAAGTGAAAGGGATGAGCTTGACGCTTGGAACGCGATTTATCTTCTGATAAGATCATCATCATCATCATCATCATCATCATCATCATCATCATCATCATCATCATCATCATTATAATAATAATGATAATAAAATATCTTTATTTACTACCAGTACATGTACAAGGTATACCAGTACATGTACAAGGTATACCAGTACATGTACAAGGTATACCAGTACATGTACAAGGTATACCAGTACATGTACAAGGTATACCAGTACATGTACAAGGTATACAAGTACATGTACAAGGTATACCATTACATGTACAAGGTATACCATTACATGTACAAGGTATACCAGTACATGTACAAGGTATACCAGTACATGTACAAGGTATACAAGTACATGTACAAGGTATACCAGTACATGTACAAGGTATACAAGTACATGTACAAGGTATACCAGTACATGTACAAGGTATACCAGTACATGTACAAGGTATACAAGTACATGTACAAGGTATACCAGTACATGTACAAGGTATACCAGTACATGTACAAGGTATACAAGTACATGTACAAGGTATACCATTACATGTACAAGGTATACCAGTACATGTACAAGGTATACAAGTACATGTACAAGGTATACCAGTACATGTACAAGGTATACAAGTACATGTACAAGGTATACCAGTACATGTACAAGGTATACAAGTACATGTACAAGGTATACCAGTACATGTACAAGGTATACAAGTACATGTACAAGGTATACCAGTACATGTACAAGGTATACAAGTACATGTACAAGGTATACCAGTACATGTACAAGGTATACCAGTACATGTACAAGGTATACCAGTACATGTACAAGGTATACCAGTACATGTACAAGGTATACAGGTACATGTACAAGGTATACCAGTACATGTACAAGGTATACAAGTACATGTACAAGGTATACCAGTACATGTACAAGGTATACCAGTACATGTACAAGGTATACAAGTACATGTACAAGGTATACAGGCCATAGCTGACATCAATAACATACTACTATATAGAAAGCCACTTGTTATGCAGAACATCGCCGGCAAATTAGGCCAATTTTGTCCCAGGATGCGACCCACACCAGTCGACTAACACCCAGGTACCCATTTTACTGATGGGTGAACATGGACAACAGGTGTAAGGAAACACGCCCAGTGTTTCCACCCTTGTCGGGAATGGAACCGGGACCCTCTGCGTGTGAAGCGAGAGCTTTAGCCACCAGGCCAACCCTCAAGGGAGATTCCTTGACGCTGGTGAGGGGCTCTTGATCTAGGGAATCGGATCTGTACTCCGGTTCCCTGAATTGAGCCTGAATACCTTCCATCCCCCCCCTAGATACACTGTATAATCCTATGGGTTTAGCGCTCCACCATGATTATAATACTGATAATTGCTACCAGGCCGCGGGCCTGTATAAGACAACGCCAGGAGACACCGACACCTCCACCAGCCAGATAAACAACTTACCCAGGAATCCTGTGACGTTCATAATCGATGCCAGCGCCGAATGTGTGTTTGTTGATGCTGTGTTCCAGGTTGATGTTTGCGGTCTCCTTCCGGATGCTGCACGAAACAAAATGTTTTTTTAACACGTTAAATGTAAAAGGGGAAAAATCTGTTGTCCCTCTTTATATTCTTGGATGCCTTTCACAGTAAGATAAGATTTCGTTCGGATTTTTAACCGTGGAGGGTTAGCCAGCCAGGATAACCCAAGAAAGTCGGTGCGTCATCGAGGACTGTCTAACTTATTTCCATTGTGGTGCTCAATCTTGTCCCCCAGGATGCCGCCCACACCAGTCGACTAACACCCAGGTACCTATTTGCTGCTATGTGAACAGGACAACAGGTGTAAGGACTCACGTCGAAATGTTTCTACCCAGCCGGGAATCGAACCCAGGCCTTACGTGTATGAAGCGAGAGGTTTGCCGTCCAGGCCACGGGTCAATATTCTCATAGCTGAAGAGATTTTCCTGGAGTTGTCACCCTGCCCAGGTAGACATCTACAACACCTGACTTACACCCTGCCCAGGTAGACATCCACAACATCTGACTTACACCCTGCCCAGGTAGACATCCACAAGACCTGACTTACACCCTGCCCAGGTAGACATCTACAACACCTGACTTACACCCTGCCCAGGTAGAAATCTACAACACCAGACTTACACTCTGCCCAGGTAGACATCCACAACACCTGACTTACACCCTGCCCAGGTAGACATCCACAACACCTGACTTACACCCTGTCCAGGTAGACATCCACAACACCAGACTTACACCCTGCCCAGGTAGACATCTACAACACCTGACTTACACCCTGCCCAGGTAGACATCCACAACACCTGACTTACACCCTGCCCAGGTAGACATCCACAACACCTGACTTACACCCTGCCCAGGTAGACATCCACAACACCTGACTTACACCCCAGGTACCTATTTAATACTAGGTGAGTAATGGGAGAAGCTCGAAGGAGACTTACTCCTGCCACAGCCAAAACCCGGAAATCGACCCTAAGTTCCCTCGGCTGTGAGCCAAGTCCTCTACCACTGACTCTTGGTTATGCAAAATTTTGGTTTAGAAAGACACGTAAGCAAACACTATGAAGGTTAGAAGTGATCAAGATCCCAGGACCGAAACGTTTTCTAAATAAATATGTCCTAGTGTTTGCTTACGTGTCTTTCTAAACCAACTTGTCGGTATTTATTACCAAGGTTTATACCATGCAAAATTTTTAAATATAAAATCTATACACTGTTACGTAAAGGAATGTCGTACATGAACATAGAATACTGGACCACTATAGAACGCCTACTGACACATTCTAGGTAGCTCATACTTACGAGCGAATGAGCACTATAGTTGCCCTACTGGCCAAGGCAAATCTAGTCTTACTCATTTAAGAACAGATTAGCTCTGCAGTAGGCCTACTGGCACATGTCTATTTATATTTGATTAGGCAGGCCCTACTTAAATATAATTAGAGGATGTGTGTAAGAGGTTTTCGGGCCATGTTTTTAAGGTTCGTCTGTTACTAGAAACAAAATGTGCTTACCCATGAGGAAGATTTTCAACATTGGCTCCTCCGGATACTGCAGTCTGTCGCTTACGTCGGTCGTAGATAAAATCATCTTCTGCTGACAATATGGGCTCATCCTGCAGGTCGTCTGAGATGCGGTCTTGTGGGGCAGCAGCTATGACGGCCACTAACAGTAGTAAGTCAACTAAGATGTGTATCTGCATGGTGATGAATGCTAAAGAATGTACTGGAGAGTACTAGCGAGTGTCAGAGAGAATTAATTAACGTTGGAGAGAGCAGTTAAGACTGGCCACTGCTGGAGATGACAGTGGTGGAGGCAGCAATGAACTTACTGGCCACTGCTGGAGATGACAGTGGTGGAGGCAGCAATGAACTTACTGGCCACTGCTGGAGATGACAGTGGTGGAGGCAGCAATGCACTTACTATTTATATACTCGACCACAATCACTGGGAAACTCCCAAACTCATCAACAACTAATATTTTGATCATGTATCCGGATTGTGACCTTGACTCTGTTTAGTGACTTGCTAACGGTCTTCATCTGGTGGCCCGTGACCTGGTGGCGAAAGCTCTCGCTTCACAAGCTGAGGGTCCAGGTTAGATTCCCGGCGAGAGTTGAAACATTGGGCGTGCTTTCTTACACGGGTTGTCTATGTTCACCCATGAGTAATAATAGGTACCTGGGTATTAGTGGACTGGTGTGGGTCGCATCCTGGGACAAAACTGACCTAATTTGCCCGAAATGTTTCGCAAAACAAGGAGCTTTCTATATAGTAGTATGTACTGATGTCAGCTCTGGTCTGTATACCTTGTACATGTACTTGTAGTAAAGATATTATTATTATTATTAGTAGTAGTAGTAGTAGTACTAGCAGTAGTATTAATAGGAGCTGCCATAACATCATTTTATAAGGCGGTATACAAGTACACTAATTTGTAGCACCCAGAACAAGCAACTAGCATCAACGGTGCTAGTTAACAGCAACACTAGTATGATTCCATTCAACTAAGATTCGTACAAGGATCACAACAATATAAATATTAGTTACGAAACACATATGTAATGATGAGTGAGGAGTGTTGCTATATACACAGCATAATGATGTCAGTGAGGAGTGTTGCGATGTATACAGCATAATGATGTCAGGAGTACTGTTATGAACACAGCATAATGATGTCAGAGAAGAGTGTTGCAGTGTATACAGCAAAATGATGCCGGTGAAGAGTGTTGCAATGTACACAGGATAATGTTATCAGAGAAGAGAGTTGCAATATATACAGCATAATTATGTCAGTGATGAGTATTGTTATGTACTCAGCATAATGTTTACGGGTTTATCGAGTCCTTTTTGGAAACGGGAGTAATAAGGCTTCGGAGGCTTCTTACTTTATTTGCAGTATCGTGGGGTACACAGACATGTTAAGTACCCATTGCCCGGGAGGGCCATGGGCAGAGAGGGAGAGGAGTAGACCTGTGGACTGAGTGATATGAGCTGCCAGAATGAGAGTCAGGTCTGGGCATACTGAAGTGGCATGGGCCTATAGGTGGCAGCACGAGCATGGCGTGTAATATGAACTCAGTTGGCAGACAGACTGTGTGCCTATGCACACAGTACAGGCCGTCTACAATAATGATGTCAGGAGTATTGGTATGTACACAGCATAATGATGTCAGTGAGGAGTATTGCTATGAACTCATTATAATAAGAACATGAGAACAAAGAAACACTGCAACAGGCCTACTGACCCATGCAAAGCAGGTTCATCCCACCCCTCCGGCCTAGAAAAATGGCCACCTAGCCAGGTCACTTCCACTTAAGGAAGGAACACGGCACCAGACCCAGCAGCACAAGCTAGTCAGGTCTAATTCACATCTACCCACACCCACTCATGTATTTGTCCAACCTATTTTTAAAACTACACAACGTCTTAGCGTCTATGACGGTACTCGGGAGTTTCTTATACTCATCCACAACTCTATTACCAAACTAGTGTTTTCCTATATCCTTCCTGAATCTGAATTTTTCCAACTTGAAACCATTACTGCAAGTCCGGTCTTCGCTGGATATTTTCAGTACGCTATTTACACCCCCTTTATTCCTGTTTTCCATTTATACACATCAGTCATATCCCCCATAATTCCACGCCTTTCTAGCGAGTGCAAATTCAGGGCCCTCAGTCTTTCCTCATAGGGAAGATTTCTGATACATGGGATTAACTTTGTCATCCTCCTCTGTACGTTTTCCAGAGCATTTATATCCACTCTGTAATACGGTGACCAGAACTGAGCAGCATAGTCTAAATGAGGCCTAACCAAGGATATGTAGAGTTGAAGAACAACCTGAGGACTTCTATTATTTATACTTCTTGATATGAAGCCAAGGATTCTGTTAGCTTTATTGCAAACACTTACGCACTGTTGTCTTGATATAAGATTGCTGCTAACCAGAGGGGGGTATCAGGAGGGGGATATCAGCCCCTTTCAGCCCTTTACAGCCCTGAGGGACCAAGCCCTCTCAGAAGGGGCAAGCATCCTGTTTACTGTCACATCAAGTAATTACAAGCAGATGTTTAACCAGTGTGTACTAGTCATAGGTCATGTGACTCCTTGCAAGACACCAGTACTGCAAGTAGTGTAGTTTAATAAGAGACAATCAATCTCTTACCTTTGCAGGACAATTAAGGAAAATCCTACTCCCATTTTATTACCATGTTAAAGATGTACATTGTTGTCTATGCAAAGACAGCAAGAATCAAGCATTTTGCACGGCTTCATGGTAGAAGTTTGGCAAGGAAGGGAAATATGGTGTGTCAGCTTTTCCTTTATGTGCTGGGGACACAGCAAAGGGCAGCAAGAGGCGTCTTAGCTTAGATTGCTTTTCACCCTGTGTGAAGGCTTACTCAGCTCGGTAACAACTTCAGACAGTATTACCAAGGCTGGCTCCTCCTCAGGAAAATTAATGAGTAGAAAAAGAAATAATAATTCACAAAGATAAACACTATTATTTAGTAATGCAAAGATAAAACATTGAAACATGAAGGTGTATCCTACTTGAAAGAAAAATGAAAAATGAAATGAAAAATTGCCATTTGAATTCAATGCTAATATGTACAAGTAAACTGGGGTGTCTGGTTGATGTTGACACTGTCTTGTAGAAATTGTAGCCGTTGATGATGATGTGGGGGAGGGGGGTCACAGGTGTTGGTGACAACCCAGCGACTAGTTCTTCACAGAGTCTATAGCCTTGAATAGTCAGTCCAGATGACAGGAACGCAGGTTCTTTACCACTGCAGAGATGAGGGGTAGTTGCCTGCGGTTTACCGCAAGTAATCAGGTAGGTAGATAAATAAATGATGTCTCATGGGCTGTTTCAGTCCATCTCCTTCAACACTTCTCGTTGGTTGGCAGGTGACCCGATCTGTCATTCCAAGCTGGAAAGAGAGACAGGTTACCCACTGCTTAAGAAATCACTCTCCATGATAAGTGCAAGATAATTAAAAAAGGTGGTGATTATCGAAAAGTATTATGTGGAGCTTAAAACTGAAAGGACTAAGTTTATTATTGGTCAAAAGTGAAGCTTTCAACCAATATCCACTAGAATAGGAGCAGAGGCTTTTACTTACAGTTGTGCTGGGAGCTGTGAGTCGAGTGATTACTGTTTGGCCGGAGCCCCACACGTCACCTTTCGGGGTGGGGAAAAAGGGGGGGAGGGGACAGTGGGAGCGAGATTGACCCTACCTTAACAAGTAGCCAGCAATCAAACTATCGTTACCATATACTAGCTCGCTACTCCTATCTGTTGAACTTTTTCCTCACACCCTGCCAAGGGGCATATTAACACTGGGATAACGAAGAAAGAACACTGATCAGCGCATTTTTGTGCATAGAAGTATCTCAAAGAACACATCAAAACACTTACAGAGAAGTGTGATCAGCTTCTTTAGTGATAAGGTTGTGAATAATAAATAATACTTGATGAACAGCATAATAATGAATGTTGTTATCCTGATGGAGTAGTGCAATGTTTTAAAGAACACGTCTGCTTCAATCAAGACAATGGATAACCAGGTGCAACTACAGGTCAGCTACAAATACCCAGTTGCATCTAATATACATAATACATTGTTCGCATCGCTATTGGGCCGTGCGGACAGGCTGCGCAGTAGCTCCCACTTCACCTGGTTTCTGCGCAGTTTTCACTGATCAAACATGGCGGATTACAACGGCAGGAGGATCAACACAGTTTGCATTGAGCTGTTAAGGGGTTCTCTGAGCCCTGCTACAATGAACGTACTTCTTCCTGCAATTATTAGGGATCTATACGGCATCCCTAACGAGGAACTGTATGGTGTGGCCCTTAACGGGTTGAAAAGAGTATATTTTTTTTTTTTTTTTTTTTTTTTTATTTTATTTAAAACCAATACAGTTTAACATAAAAATAAAGAAACAGTATGGAACCTAATCAAATTAACTGACAAACGGATTGTACCTACATGCTCGCAAGATATTACAACAAAAACTTACAGCAAGAACATAGCTAAAAAAAAATTACATGTCACAGGGTCATGAATTGACATATATACAAAACCTTGCATATATATAAATTGTACATATAAATGACATCTGATAAAGGTTCAATACACTTGAACATGAAATATACAAAGAAGTTATATCAGTTAAATCCCATCCTTCACATTAATCAAAAAACCAAAACCTAACATCATAATCTTACTAGAAAATCTACATACTTATCCCTAACAATACAGCTGAACATATACCAACATACAAATAAACAGAAAAAGAATACAACTTAGAACACAATAACTGAAGCTCTATACTGTTACAATAAACCCATATACAAATCTCAGACACAAATGGACTACGTCACTAAACTGTCTAGATATGTCTGTATACCATACAGACTAAAACTTAACATCAAGAACTTGCATGAACACCAAACAGGTATCAGGGTACAGACCATAATTATAAACTTTAAAAAGAATCAATCATGCATATATAAAGTATTACATAACGTCTGACCCATGACAAAGGCTCAATACAATAGAAAGGGATATATATTTATATATATATACACACACACCCACACCCACACCCACACACCCACACACCCACACCCACATACACACACCCACACGTACACACAAAAATTTTCACAAAATCACATTAATCAGATGCACTGTATGCACAATGCAAAACAGTATATAAGTATATCTCATCGTGCAAAAACCCAGCACGTAACATAAATACAAACTAAAACACACTTCCTGTCGCAAAGAACTTATTCCTCAAGAATCATGTTATACAACACTGATACACATCATAATTATACATAAAAAAATCTACTATATTATACCTACATTCTGAAAAGTGTTATATCTAACATAACGAGACCTTGAGCTCTACATCCACACTTGGATGCCATAAAGTCTCAATGAAAACCAGGAAACCATTCCAAACCCACATTCACAACACTCTCACGACGAACCCCCCAGGGAGGCGAGCCCGCTGTTACCCCCTGACTCCCTCCAACCTATGAAAACCCCTTCACTCACTCATTTTCAATCACAGATTTACGAGAATCCCTAACGTTAGCATTCTATACCCCTCTGAGAAAGCCTGATCCCACCTCCTCCCATACAAATCTCTGTTACGACACATCGTACGATAGAACGTTACCGCAAGAACCTTCCTTTGCTCTTCACTATCCCCTCTCCCCCTCATCACCCACGACATATATATATAATCTACCATGATATAATCTAAAGCTCTTATGACACCCTCGTCTAACCCACCCATATCCAGACTTAGAGCACGCAAAACCGACACCCCACGGCCCCCCCACCCTCTGTACCAACCTACTTAACCAGCACCTAACCTCCTCTAGCCCTTCACAAAAGTAAACTACATGGAACGCTGTCTCATCCCCTCCACAGATACCACACCCCCCCACCCTCTACAACCTGTCTGTTTCGTAATATCTCACCAGACGGAAGGATCCCATGCAGAAAACGAAACATCACCTCACGCACCCGAGGGTTTAACTTCATTTTACTAAATCTAAACCAAATACTCTTCCACGCATACATGGGGAACAAACCCTCAACTGGGACAACGCACCTACCTACAAGTAACCTACACAAAACCCTTATACGAACCTTTCTCAGTTCCCTAACCAACATCACAGCCCTCAAAACTATTTCACATTCCCTCAACTCCATTCCTCGATACCACATACCCAGCCTGTCGTGTATCCTTCCCAAACGCCCCGCGTTCACACCCTCACGCAACACTTCCCATTTAATAAACACACATTTAGCCCTCCATCTCAAATCCATCAACCCCAACCCACCCTGACTTACAGGTAACATTACAACTTCCCTCCGTAACCAATCACAACGTGAACCCCACAAAAATTTGTACACCCGTCTTAGTATCCCCGCAATCGCTGTCCCTGTAATTGGGAACACAGCTGCAACATGCCAAACCTTACTATACAATAAAATGTTCACGACTATCACTCGCTGTATCAGAGTTAGGTGCTGGGGTCTCAGAACACCTAGACGCCCCACGATCCTTTCCAATAACCTATCCGAGTTTTCCTCCCGCGCCGCAACCATGTCATCCCTATAAATAATACCACAAATCTTTAAAGACACCGCCCATTCTTTAACAACATTACATCTCCCCCCCACACCCCCCACCCAAGAACCCAACCCCATGCACCTTGACTTCGCACTATTTACCTGCATACCCGTGGCACTTCCAAATAATTGCACCACCTCGTCCAACACTCCCATTGACATCCCTTCACGAATGAGAACAGTGGTGTCGTCAACATATCCACTTAACCCCGGCCAGGCCCTCCCACCCCCCACACTTCCCTCACATGGCGTACATAAGCTACGGTCAACCATTCTATAAAAGGGGTCCTGGAAACACGCAAACAATATTTGGGACATGGGGCATCCCTGTCTAAGGCCTCTTCCCATTGCAATTTCCCTCCCCATACACCCATTAATCTGTATCCTCATTTTCGCCCCCTTGTACAACGTATTTACCCACTCGACTATTTCCTCCCCAAAACCCTGTCTCCTAAGTATAACCTGCAAAGCTCCCCTTTCCACTCTATCATATGCTCCCTGCCAATCTAGAGCCAACAAAGCCGCCCCTCCACCCCCACCCTTAGCTTCCACAAAACTTCTCAGTATCCCATGTCCTTCAATCATCGACCTTCCCGGCAACCCAAACTGAGATTTTGACACCACCCTCTCCACAACACATTTGAACCTATTACCTAAAATTTTTGCAAACACTTTATAGTCTGCACACATCAGTGATATGGCTCGGTACTCCCGAAGGGTGGGCTGCCCCTTGACCTTCGGGACCAACACTACAACTGCTGTTTCCTGCTTCTCCCCCAACTTACCCTTCTCCTTCATACTATTAAATAACCTAACTATAAATTCCTTTATCAACGCCCAATGTTGTAAATAAAATTCTACCGGGAGACCGTCAATACCGGGAGCTTTCCCCTTCCTCATTCCCCTTAACGCATTCTCTATTTCCTCTGCCGTAATAGTCCCACCTAAAGCCTTTCGATCACTATTTCCTAAATTACACATCACATACGTACACACCTTGTCCAACGCCCCGTCACCCACCCCCCACTGTTCCAGTACTTCTTGTACCAAGCCTCCGCATACGCACACATCCCCTTCGTGGTTCGTATCTCCTGCCCTACTCTATAATTCCCAACCATCTCCGTTACCTCTAAACATGGTATAGCTGTCACCGCCTGCCTTTGCTTTTGATGCCGCAAAACACACGCTGACGGCTTGTCGCCCCAAAGCACTTCCTCCACCCCTGCCTGCATCCTTACAGCTTGAAACCTTTCATTTTGCAACACCCTCAACCTTCCCTTTATTTCAGCTATTTCATCCATAGGAAAATTATTCCCACCCACCCCCCTCCCATAGCAACCTCTTAACCTATCCTCTAAATAGTTAGCCAGTCCATATTTTAAATTATTAATACGTTTTCCCTCTCTCACATAAAACTTTCTAATCCTTTCCTTTGCGACACTATCCCACCATGTCACAATGTCTTCCACTCCCTGTTCTTCCACACTAAGCTCCCTCCATAGGACTGAAAACCCCTCCAACCCCTCCTCATCACCTAACACACTTATATTTAATTTCCAATAACTTCTATATATGTCCGCGAGCGTCCCCCACCCAACCTCCACCACCACTGCCCTATGATCTGACATTGTAGCCTCAACAGTACTGAAAGATTTCACATCCACTCCCTGAGAAAGGTACACTCCATCTAGTCTCGCAGCATATCCACTCTTATCAAACGTATATTCAGTCTCCCACACCGCCCCCCCAAAGGCATCACATAACCTAACATCCCTTAATAAATCCCTAAGAGCCACAGACATATATCCAGCCCCTCTTGGGTCCACATCAGCCACCCTGATAACACTATTCCAGTCCCCACCAACTATCGCCACCTCTGGCAGTGCACTTAAGAAAAACACAAGATCCTCACACACAAAATCATTCTTTACCTTTATGTTATTTTCTGCGGGCGCATACACACTCACAAAAGACACACGCTTACCCATCCACCACCCATCCACACGCAACACCCTCCCTCCCCCTCCTCCCTCGCTTCTCTGTAAAACAAACGGGCTCGTCTCCCAGTGGTGACGTGTACTTAGCTCTGTGAAGACCTGTTTGTGTGCTCTCTGTGAATCTGAACCAGGATGCCCTCTCTTGAGCAACTTTACCAGCAGCTGAGAGAAGAGCTCAGAGTTGCTAAGATGGAGATACGGCGATTAACGGAGGAGAACAAGAGGATTCGTAGTAATCCTCCTGTTGTGAGTCCCCAGGTTAAGAGGGGAGCTTGGTCAGTGGCCGGGCAACATGGAACCAAGCTGAAGATCAAGAAAACGGTTGGAGAGGCAGAAACAACGAGAAACCAGAAGACTACCGTGGAAACTTCCAATCCATTCTCGGTGCTACCCGACGAATGTGAGTGTTCTACTGGGAATGCCACAATGAGCACCAAAGAAGCATTGGCAGACGTGAGTGAGACATCCCTAGAAACCCCAACGAAGACCATCGAGAACGTCTTGACGAATTCTACAAGTGGTGTAATGCTACCTGGCGAATGCGAGTCGACTACTCGGAGCATCACGACGGACGATGCCAAGGAAGGTAAAAACATTGTTGTTGTTGGGGATAGCCAGATTAGGTACATGGATAGGGCATTCTGCTTGAAGGACAGGAGTAGGAGGCAGAGAGTGTGTTTTCCTGGGGCTGGGATGAAGGATATTGTTAGCCGTCTGGATGACATCATGAGAGGTAATGGGAGCAATCCTATTATCTGTCTCAGTGCTGGAGGCAACGATGTTGGCAGACGTAGGAGTGAGGACCTGATTAGCAGGTATAGGTCAGCAATAGAGATAATTAGGAGGAAGGGTGGGAAACCTGTCATATGTGGCATTTTGCCAAGGAGAGTAGTTGGAAATGAATGGTTGTCCAGAGCAATTGGTGTCAATTGCTGGCTGGACAAATACTGTAAGGAAAATGCGGTAACATTCATTGACAACTGGGACCTCTTCTATGGCAGAAATGACATGTATGCCAGGGATGGGGTTCACTTATCTAGGTGTGGGGTGGGAGCACTGGCCAACGCAGTGGAGGGAGCTGTTAGGTCTTTAAACTAGGAATAGTTAGTGGTATGGGTTTTTGCGGGAAAACTGTGAAGTCTCAGGGTAGTGATGTGAGTACTAGGAGAACTGGTAATAGGCAAAATGAGGTGGATATTGGAAAGCCAGTTTGACGAAAATTCGTTGTCTTCCGTTCAATGCTACACCATACAAGTCACTATCTTGTACGCCATATGTCTCCCGGATGATCTTTGGCAATAAGACTTGCGCAGAACTGGGCGTTATCGTTCCTTTAAGTAGCTCAATGCCTACAGTATTTATCCTTCGTCTCAGACTAACCGCCATCTTGACAATCACAGTGCACCTAAGTTGTTAGCCGAGGTGTGACAGCACCACTTCACACCACTGCAGCCAGGTAACTGACAAGGGCGCTCGCCTACAAACAGCAGAGGGGTGCAGAGCACTACCGCACTCTACCATGGTCAGGCAGCGAATATCGCTCGCTACTCCTATCTGTTGAACTTTTTCCTCACACCCTGCCAAGGGGCATATTGACACTGGGATAACGAAGAAAGAACACTGATCAGCGTATTTTTGTGCATAGAAGTATCTCAAAGAACACATCAAAACACTTACAGAGAAGTGTGATCAGCTTCTTTAGTGATAAGGTTGTGAATAATAAATAATACTTGATGAACAGCATAATAATGAATGTTGTTATCCTGATGGAGTAGTGCAATGTTTTAAAGAACACGTCTGCTTCAATCAAGACAATGGATAACCAGGTGCAACTACAGGTCAGCTACAAATACCCAGTTGCATCTAATATACATAATACATTGTTCGCATTGCTATTGGGCCGTGCGGACGGGCTGCGCAGTAGCTCCCACTTCACCTGGTTTCTGCGCAGTTTTCACTGATCAAACATGGCGGATTACAATGGCAGGAGTATCAACACAGTTTGCATTGAGCTGTTAAGGGGTTCTCTGAGCCCTGCTACAATGAACGTACTTCTTCCTGCAATTATTAGGGATCTATACGGCATCCCTAACGAGGAACTGTATGGTGTGGCCCTTAACGGGTTGAAAAGAGTATTTGTGAAGTTTACGAGGGCCAGTTTCTACAACAGTGTGGTGGAGGAGTACCAGTAACGCCGAATGTGCCTCAACTCTACGATGGATGTGTGCATGCATGACGTTTCTGCTTACCACACGTGGGTACGAGTGGGAAATGTACCTTTTGAGGCGACCAAGTTTGGTATAGAGGACGTTTTCCGCAACTACGGAGTCATTCATGAGGCTAGAGGAGGGGTATGGCGGGATGGACCATATGAGGGCCTCCCGGAAGGTTCATACACCATCAAGGTGACATTAAAGAAGCCTATACCTTCGTATGTTATGTTGACAGGCAACAGAACTCAGGTATATGTGTCTTATGCGGGACAAAGGAGGACGTGTCGTCTTTGCAACTCTTATGAACACATAGCAGCGCAATGTGCACATAGAGTTGCCCCAGGGGTGCCAGCCCCGGTGGAGGAGGTCCAGCAGACCAGTGTGGTGGCGACGGCGAAAACTGGGACTCCTCTATGGAGTGAGGAGGTGGAAAAGGAGGGAGAACAGTTGGGGACGTGTGTCACACTCCCGGTGGAGGATGGAGATCCTCCTCCAAAGCCTGTGGTGGTGGAGGAAGTGGCGGAGTCGACACAGGAGGTGTCCTTAGAGTCTGTGTTCCAGGAATTCTTGGAGGAGGCTTTGGTAGGAGAGGACATGGATGGACGGCCCAGTGATAGGCAGCGATTGCAAGGGCTGAGTGAGAAGAAGAGAGTAACAGGGAATAGTGGACAGGATACAGTTGTGGTGGCAGAGGTACACAGGGAAGATGTACCTGAGGAAGAGATGGCTTTGGGAGGCAGCTCTAGGAAGCGGCTAGCGGGGTTGACTGAATTAGACGACGTTTTAACACCTGGGCAAAGACCAGGTAAGAAGGCATGGGCAGAGGCGGTACGAAAATCCCCTACAGAGGGGAAGTACAGGGAAAATCGGGGGGGGAGGGACAGGGGAGGTAGGGGATCTTATTAAAAAGAGTAGTAAGGAAAGTGTGAGCAGCTTGAAGGGAAGTGTGAGCAAGCCACAGCGGCACAGAGGTAAGCCACCTTTCCTTGACCATTCAGGTGTGTAACACTAAATGCTAATGGCCTCAAGACTGAAGTAAAAAGGGTATGGTTGGAGTGGTTCCTCAAAAGGTATGACGTGGATGTTTGTTTCCTACAGGAGCATAACCATAAGTCAGGTAGTGAGTTGCGATTGAGAGGATATAAGATGTTTGTAAGCATGGCAATGCTTTTAAAGGGAGGAGTGGCTGTTAGTGAAGGAGACCAGTCCATTGCGAGTCATGGGGTGGGAGGAGGGGGGAGGGGGGAGGGTTGTTAGGGTGGATGGGTGGTGGGGGGAGAGCAGGGTATGTTTTGTGGGAGTTTATATGCCCGCGATTGGTAACGTGAGGATAAAAACAGACTTTGTTCGGGACGTATTGTTATACTATCTCAGGGGTTTACCTGCTATCGCGATAATTGGAGGTGATTGGAATTGTGTGATTAGGCATGGAGACGTAATACCTAGGGGGGAGGGGTGTGTGTTGGGTGTCTTACGGGATGCTTTTCGAAATGTCAGGGTCGTAGATGTGGTCGGCAGGGGGGGGTATCAGGTGGAGCACACCTATGTACAGGGGAGTTATGAGGTAAGGTTGGATAGGATTTATGTGAGACAGGGGATAGGAGTGGAGAGGGTTAGAACAGTAGACGTGGGTTTGTCTGACCACAGAGCAGTGTTGGCTGACCTGCGGGTGGATGATATTCCGAGAATATATCAGAGTTATTGGAAATTAAATGTGAGGCTTTTACAGGAGGAAGATCAAGGTTGGTTCTTTCAGGCATGGTGGAAAGGGTTTTGGGAGGCTAGGGATGAGGAGGTGGATTTGCTAGATTGGTGGGAGTTGCAGGCAAAGGTGCAGATTGCAGGATTTTTTAAGAAGAGTGGCAGGGAACGGACACGCTGGAGGTTTGGATTGCAGAATTATTTAGAGGGCCAGTTGAATGATTGTTATGGGGGGGGGTAGGGAAGGTGTGGGAGGAGTTATGAGGGAACTTAGAAGTCGTTTAGTGGAGATGCATAATGAACGTTTTGATGCACTCAGGGTCAGGGCAGGCTTGGAGGAAGTACTAAAAGGTGATAAGCCAACCGGGTATGTACTCCGAAAATTCAAGGACAAACAGTTGAGGAATACCGTGGCACATATTGTCGTGGAGGGGGAGGGGAGGGTTATGTGCAGGGACAGGGTCTCTCTGACACAGATTGTATCAGTAGGTATACTGATTATTGGTTTACAGAGAAATGGAAGAGAAGGGGAGGGGTGGTTGGGTTAGAAACATTTAGAGCTATAGAGGTACATCAGGGTTTGGGGCAGGGGGATCGGGACATGTTGGAGGGAGGCATTAAGGAGGCAGAGGTGGGAGAGGTGGTGAATGGGTTGAGTCAGGGGAAGGCACCGGGAATAGATGGGTTATCTAATGATTTTTACAGAGCACATTGGGAGGATCTGAGGGAGTGCCTAGTGGCGGTTCTGAATTATATGTTGAAACGTGGTAGGATGGCGCAAACACAGAGAACTGGGTTTGTTGTTTTGGTGCCAAAGAAGGGGGGGGAGGAGAAGGGTTTGGGAGATTATCGTCCGTTGTCGTTAATGTGTACAGATTACAAAATTTTTGCGAAGGTATTGGGTAACAGGTTAAAGAGGGTAATTGGGAATAGCATACATGAGGGTCAGTATGGGATACCGGGATGGACTATGAAGAATGGGCACAGTGGGATAAGGGATTTTATAGAGAACTGCCAGGGAGGGGGCGTCCTTGGCTTGGATTGGGCTCAGGCCTATGACTGCGTGAAGAGGGACTTTTTGTGGGGCTGTTTGGAGAAATTGGGTTTTGGAGGGGGGGTAGTGATGTGGGTGCGCACTCTATATGAGGGGGCTGTCATGAGGGTGCAGGTTAATGGAAAGCTGGGGGGGACGGTGATGATGGAACAGAGTGTGGTGTGGGGAAGGGGTGTATTGCAGGGGGTCGCAGTATACCCCATGTATAACTGGAAGGTCATATGGGGGGAGTTCAGGAAGCTTAGGATACCAGCAAGGGTCAGGGAGATGGTATACCGTTTTCTCATGGGTGTGGTTGCATCTAAGCAAGTGTTGCATAAAATGGGGTTGGTGAGAGAGGCAACATTATTATTATTATTATTATTATTATTATTTATTATTTATTATTTATTTTCGTTAAATAATTTTAATGGTATATCATGTTGAAGATTTTGGCCTTACCTGCTGTGTTTAAATTATAACTATATATAATGAACACTTAGCTGATAAATGACAGCAAATCGTCTACACAGCCGCCCCTGCAGACGAGGTCTAGAAGCTGTCGAAACCATCACAACATTGGGCTGTCAAGAGATACAATTTGTAAGTATAAATTACCCCTAGGGGGTGTTATGTCAGCATATTTCATTCAATGATGGCTGACGAAATACCTACTTGTTTGGACTCAAAAGTCCACACCTTACTGCCGATTATAGGTTGATTACAAACTCCTTGTGACTCAAGAATTGCGCAATCCCCCGATCTACAAGAAATTCGTAACATACCTTGCTCTTTGTAACGTGAGCTATGGTGTTCTCAACACCTTCGACAGGTATCGGTGACTTGATAGAAGCTGAAGTGTCCTTGGATGTCCACGTCTTCCATTGTCTAGGAAACGCACACTGGTACACTATGTTCCACAAGATTTGTCTTTATTGTTCACAATGTATCACAAGAGAAGCTGATCACACTTCTCTTATGTTTATTGTGTTTGAGACACTTTGTTCACACTAACGTACAGATCAGTGTTCTTTGCTAGTTATCCTGGCATCAGTGTCACTCTCCCTAGAGTCAAAGATAGTCTGGCGTCGCCACACCGCCCCAAGCCGTCACTGCCCTGGCACAAAAAAAAAAAACGCTGACCTAGTACCTTGCATCCTTGTCACCTCTTTGATGAAGCAAAGCAGAATCTTTGTTTCTTGCTGTCTTAAGCATAGACAACAATGTACACTATCTTTACTATGGTAATAAAGTGGGAGCAGGATTTTCCTTAATTGTCCTGCTAAGTAAGAGATGTACTGTCTCTTATAAAAATACACTTTGCAACACTGCTGCAAGGAGCAGAGGTCACTTGACTACGTGGCATAGCATCTGTGATCAATTCCTCACTCTAGCAGTAAACAAGATGCTCGCCCCTTCTGAGAGGGCTTGGCCCCTCAGGGCTGAAAGGGCTGAAGGGGGCTGATACCCCCCTCCTGGAGAAAATTTCTCCACACTGGGGGGCGGCGGAGGTTCACTGCAGGTGAACTATTCATCACTTAACATTAATTTAATTTTCTCACTCGCCACCACTGCTGCTTGTCTTTTCTGAACAGCTTTAGTCTGTGTGGTTTCTGGAGAATCACTAATTTTGTTTTAACACTGTGTAATTCTAACGGCAGTAGTTTATTTATTGTCCGCTTATTCACTACACCTTTGCTCAAAACATCAACTGTCCTGATGATTCCAGTTGCATCAGGATATATGGTCACAATTTTTCCAAGTGGCCATTGGGACCTCGGACCATCATTGTCGATAATCACTATGTCACCAGGTCTTAAGGACTTATGATTTTCAGGAACACCAGCTCCATAGAAGTGTTCTCTCAATGAGGTGAGAT
>NW_027199274.1:0-33875 GCF_038502225.1 Cherax quadricarinatus | reverse complement strand
CAACACTGCCCTCAGTTGCAGAATCAACAAAACAAGTTGTAACAAGAGAAGCAATAAATGAAGCATCAGCATTGAGAGCAACACTTACAAAAATCTCAGCATCATCAATACCCGCAACACTGAAACACCAGTAAAATAAATAAGAATAGCAGCGAAAGTAGCGCTAGCATCAAAAACAATAGAAATAACAATACCAGCAGAAACTGAAGCAGAAATTATTGAAACTGAAAAAAACAGCAGCAGTCGTAGAAGCAGCATTAGTAAAAGTAGAGGTGGAACAAGACAAACAACAGAAAATAACAGTATAGGAATAACTGCGGTAGCAGCCTCAGCAATACAAGAATATCTGTGGAAGCAGCCTCAGCAATACAGGAATAACTGCTGTAGCAGCCTCAGCAATACTGGAATAACCGTGGAAGCAGCCTCAGCAATACAGGAATAACTGCGGTAGCAGCCTCAGCAATACAAGAATATCTGTGGAAGCAGCCTCAGCAATACAGGAATAACTGCTGTAGCAGCCTCAGCAATACTGGAATAACCGTGGAAGCAGCCTCAGCAATACAGGAATAACTGCGGTAGCAGTCTCAGCAATACAGGAATAACTGTGGAAGCAGCCTCAGCAATACAGGAATAACTGCGGTAGCAGCCTCAGCAATACAGGAATAACTGTGGAAGCAGCCTCAGCAATACAGGAATAACTGCGGTAGCAGCCTCAGCAATACAGGAATAACTGTGGAAGCAGCTTCACCAATACAGGAATAACCGTGGAAGCAGCCTCAGCAATACAGGAATAACTGCGGTAGCAGCCTCAGCAATACAGGAATAACTGTGGAAGCAGCCTCAGCAATACAGGAATAACTGCGGTAGCAGCCTCAGCAATACAGGAATAACTGTGGAAGCAGCTTCACCAATACAGGAATAACCGTGGAAGCAGCCTCAGCAATACAGGAATAACTGCGGTAGCAGCCTCAGCAATACAGGAATAACTGTGGAAGCAGCCTCAGCAATACAGGAATAACTGCGGTAGCAGCCTCAGCAATACAGGAATAACTGTGGAAGCAGCTTCACCAATACAGGAATAACCGTGGAAGCAGCCTCAGCAATACAGGAATAACTGCGGTAGCAGCCTCAGCAATACAGGAATAACTGTGGAAGCAGCCTCAGCAATACAGGAATAACTGCGGTAGCAGCCTCAGCAATACAGGAATAACTGTGGAAGCAGCTTCACCAATACAGGAATAACCGTGGAAGCAGCCTCAGCAATACAGGAATAACTGCGGTAGCAGCCTCAGCAATACAGGAATAACTGTGGAAGCAGCCTCAGCAATACAGGAATAACTGCGGTAGCAGCCTCAGCAATACAGGAATAACTGTGGAAGCAGCTTCACCAATACAGGAATAACAGTGGAAGCAGCCTCAGCAATACAGGAATAACTGCGCTAGCAGCCTCAGCAATATAGGAATAAATAAGGTAGCAGCATATTAATTCGGGAATAAGTACGGTAGCAGCCTCAGCAATACAGGAATAACTGCTGTAGCAGCCTCAGGAATACTGGAATAACCGTGGAAGCAGCCTCAGCAATACAGGAATAACTGCTGTAGCAGCCTCAGGAATACTGGAATAACCGTGGAAGCAGCCTCAGCAATACAGGAATAACTGCTGTAGCAGCCTCAGCAATACAGGAATAACTGCTGTAGCAGCCTCAGCAATACTGGAATAACCGTGGAAGCAGCCTCAGCAATACAGGAATAACTGCGGTAACAGCCTCAGCAGTACTGGAATAACTGTGGAAGCAGCCTCAGCAATACAGGAATAACCGTGGAAGCAGCCTCAGCAATACAGGAATAACTGTGGAAGCAGCCTCAGCAATACAGGAATAACTGTGGAAGCAGCCTCAGCAATACAGGGATAACCGTGGAAGCAGCCTCAGCAATACAGGAATAACTTTGGAAGCAGCCTCAGCAATACAGGAATAACTGCGGTAGCAGCCTCAGCAATACAGGAATTTCTGCGGTAGCAGCCTCAGCAATACAGGAATATCTGCGGTAGCAGCCTCAGCAATACAGGAATAACTGTGGAGGCAGCCTCAGCAATACAGGAATAACTGAGGTAGCAGCCTCAGCAATACAGGAATAACTGAGGTAGCAGCCTCAGCAATACAGGAATAAATAAGGTAGCAGCATATTAATTCGGGAATAAATAAGGTAGCAGCATATTAATTCGGGAATAAATAAGGTAGCAGCATATTAATTCGGGAATAAATACGGTAGCAGCATCAGCAATACGGGAACAACTGTAGTAGCCACAATAACCAAAAATGCATCAGAAACAGGAGAAACTTCCACTGAAAAAAAAACAGATACGTTGGCAGCAGAAGATGCAACCGCAACTCAACACAACGGCAACAGAAGCAACAGTAAAAGCAGCTGCAGAAGTGGAACTAACAGCAGCAGCGGAGACTAAACAATAGCAGAAGCTGCAGCAACAGCAGTATCAGCACGAACA
The DNA here is from genome assembly GCF_038502225.1 of Cherax quadricarinatus. Taxonomy (NCBI): domain Eukaryota; kingdom Metazoa; phylum Arthropoda; class Malacostraca; order Decapoda; family Parastacidae; genus Cherax; species Cherax quadricarinatus. The sequence continues at coordinate 31,369 of NW_027199274.1, read as the reverse complement.
ACTGCAAAATTTACAACAGCAAACACTGCAAAAACACCAGTATTAACAGCATAACACCAGCAACAGCAAACACTGCAAAAACACCAGTATTAACAGCATAACACCAGCAACAGCAAACACTGCAAAAACACCAGTATTAACAGCATAGCACCAGCAACAGCAAACACTGCAAAAACACCAGTATTAACAGCATAGCACCAGCAACAGCAAAAACTGCAACAGTACCATTATTAACAGCATAGCACCAGCAACAGCAAAAACTGCAACAGTACCATTATTAACAGCATAGCACCAGCAACAGCAAAAACTGCAACAGTACCAGTATTAACTGCATAGCACCAGCAGTAGCAAAAACTACAACAGTATCAGTATTAACAGCATAGCACCAGCAACAGCAGAAATTATAACAGTACCAGTATTATCAGCACAGCGCCAGCAACACCAAAAACTACAACAGTATCAGTATTAACGGCACAGCGCCAGCAACAGCAAAAACTACAACAGTATCAGTATTAACGGCACAGCGCCAGCAACAGCAAAAAACTACAACAGCAAAAGCATTAATAGCATAGCGCCAGCAACATCAGAAACTATAACAGCACCAGCATTAATAGCAACAGCCTCAGCGGCAGCAAGATCAGAGGCCGCAAGAACATTATTAACAGCAGTATCAGCACCAGCAGCAGTAGAAGCAACAGCAACAGTTTCAGCAGCAACAACAGTAGCTGCACCAGCAACAGTTTCAGCAGCAACAACAGTAGCTGCACCAGCAACAGTTTCAGCAGCAACAACAGTAGCTGCACCAGCATTAATAGCAACAACATTAGTAGCAGTAGCAGCAGCAGCAGGAATAGGATGGCAGACAATAAACACAAGGAGTTACACTGTTTCTGCTCCTTCACTCTCCCTCTTTCGCTCTTGCTCTTCCTTAACCTCTGGTTTCCCCTCTCTCTCTCCCTCTCGTTCTCCCTCTCCTTCTCGCCCTCATCCTCTCTCTTTGGTTTTCCCTCTCCTTCACATTCTCCCTCCCCTTCTCCTTTTCACTCTGGCTCTACTCCTTCCATATTTACACTACAGTTTTTTACAAGGTTTGGTTAAAAGTTCTTAACTTTATTTACAAATTAATGGATGTTACCTCCATCAGCTCATTCTTAAACCAAACAAATATAGAACAGGATGAAGATGGAACCAACAGACTCGAGTATGTTGGTTCCATCGAGTCTGGAACATGTTCGGAACATGTTCCAGACTCGAGTCATCCTAGGAATAAATGATCTCAGATGAAGTGATGTTCTTAAGAAGGGTACAGCCAGAGTTTAGTTGTCGATTGCTGCTCATCTTGTTGTGTTGAAGATCACTTCTCGCTGTCCAAGGAGTGGAGCCAAGTGTGGTATACTTTTACAACAAAATAATAATAATAATAATAATATCTTTATTTCTGCAAGTACATGTACAATGTATACAGGCCTAGCTAGCATCAGTGACATACTACTATATAGAAAGCCACTTATTTTGTTGAGCATTTCGGGAAATTAGGTCAGTTTTGTCGCAGGATGCGACCCACACCAGTATACTAATACCCAGGTACCCATTTTATACTGATGGGTGAAAAGAAATAACAGGTGTCTTATGGAAACACGTTTTCCAGCCGTACCGGAGATTCGAACTCCCGACCTCAGTATGTGAGCTGAGTGCTCTAGCGATCGAGCTACCGACATCGTCCTTGTACATTACAGTAAAGTCATCAATATCCCTACGGTGTTGAAGTGAAAGTTCTGTCCATGCCGGATCCAGACGAGGCAGGCAGTCCAAGAAAAGGAAGCATACTGAAGGTGTGAGTGTACTTGTGCCTTGTACAGAATCTTGCAACCTGTTTTGTCGAGCAGATGCGAGATACGTCATAATGCTGTAATCTTCCTGGCCATTTTGTTTACAAAATTTACAAAGTTGTTCTTCATAGTCTGAAGTCAAATTTCTCCCCAAGGATACAACCTCATCCCCCGGGTTCCATCACTGTCCCCATTCATTCTTACCAACGCTCCATCATTATGATGCTTGGAAACCACTATCTGTGTTTTCTCAGGAGCAAATGTGACCTACCTTCGTTTTCGCCGGGTTAATATAACTGTAAAATAATACAATGCAGAGAATATTGTTCTAAAATGTGATTTTGTTGTAAATTTCGACATTTCAGAGCAGTTTCTGGCATTTTTCAGACATAATTTTGTCTTACTGATTATTATTATTAAAGATTCGCCGGTATTCTCCCGCGCCTTTTCCAAGTGGTGGCCCGGCCTTGGCTCCCTCTTTAGGGAGTGTCTGAGACCTAAGTCTCCCATGGGAGGAGGCACAAGTACCTCCTCATCTTTGGGACCAACTGTCCCCAGGCCTAACCACAAGCTAGGCCTCTCTGGTCTGCCGTCCCCGCCACAAAGGGGCTAATGGGAATGACAGTGTTGTGAGCTGCAAGCTCTGGCTCAGGGACCTACCCTGCCCTATCCTTGTCTTACTGATGTACATAAATTATGATCGTTTAATAAAAACTTTTTGTTTCAATTGCACAATAATTGAAAAATAAAACAAAATTTTATTAATTTATTTGAAGTAATAAACCTTGACTTTTTTTTTTGCATTATTTATAAGCAAATTTTTTACAAAAAAAAATGAAGTATGTCAGAAAATTTCTCAAATTGTTCTGAAACGTCGACATTTAAAATAAAATAACGCTTTAGCACATTTTTTTCTATGTATTGTAAAATTTTAGGTAAGTTTTAATAAAATATGAAAATTACCTTAATATATATAAAATTAGGCATTTTAACTCTAAAGTTTTTTTTAGTTAAAATAAAGTGTTTAAAAAGTTCTGAATATAGAAGAAAATTAACAACGTGAAAATAATACTATGAAATATCGACATAATTTCGTATAATAAAATCAGATTTTGTTCAATTTTCTTTTAAAATATAATTATAACAGAAGTTTTGAATTAAATTATGTTAATTTCTTTATTTTTAGAATATTTCCTTATTAGCACTAAAATTTTGTCAAAAAAACATTAATTTAAAGTAAAATTTCTATTTCTATTGATTTAATGCAGTTTACAAATTATTTTTTAAATGTAAATTATTGCAATATATAGAAAAATGTGCTGAAATGTGATTGTATTTCGAGGTTTCTAGGCAGCTTGAGAATTTTTTTTACATCAGTTTTAGCTAAAAAAATGTAAATTATCATAAATTTCATCAAAACTGGGAAAATTTATTCTTCTTCTTGAAGCAACAAACTTTGACAATTATTTTATTGTTAATTACTTTAATTATAATAATATTTTGCTCAGATTTTCTTTTTTTTTGGGGGGGGGGGGGATGCTAGCTACAAGGTCTTCTGTTATCTCTATTATTTATTGGGTTCTCTTTCTTTGCAGGTTATACCATTTGGTTTGTTATGTCAGAAAATGATTATAGAAAGTATTCTTGGACTCTGCTTCCCAGTCAAATAATTATTTAAAATGCTCATCGGTTTTTGAGAATTAGACATATGAGGTCAACTTGTTTTGAAGAAAACGAATTTAATAATATTAATAGATTTTCTCATCTCCTGCATGCATCAGCCTTACTAGAGATTTGAACTGCGTACTTTGTCCTAAGGTTCGTAGGTTCGAGTCTCCTTCAGCCAGAGATCAGTGTTTGTGTACATTTCGCATGCTCTCGCGAATTCCTTGCATATATATATATATATATATATATATATATATATATATATATATATATATATATATATATATATATATATATATATATATATATATATATATATGTGTGTGTGTGTGTGTAGAAGAGAGGGAGAATACTTCCCGGTAAAAGTAGGACTTTGACAGGGATGTGTAATGTCACCATAGTTGTTTAATATATTTATAGATGGGGTTGTAAAAGAAGTAAATGCTAGGGTGTTCGGGAGAGGGGTGGGATTAAATTATGGGGAATCAAATTCAAAATGGGAATTGACACAGTTACTTTTTGCTGATGATACTGTGCTTATGGGAGATTCTAAAGAAAAATTGCAAAGGTTAGTGGATGACTTTGGGAATGTGTGTAAAGGTAGAAAGTTGAAAGTGAACATAGAAAGGAGTAAGGTGATGAGGGTGTCAAATGATTTAGATAAAGAAAAATTGGATATCAAATTGGGGAGGAGGAGTATGGAAGAAGTGAATGTTTTCAGATACTTGGGAGTTGACGTGTCGGCGGATGGATTTATGAAGGATGAGGTTAATCATAGAATTGATGAAGGAAAAAAGGTGAGCGGTGCGTTGAGGTATATGTGGAGACAAAAAAACGTTATCTATGGAGGCAAAGAAGGGAATGTATGAAAGTATAGTAGTACCAACACTGTTATATGGGTGTGAAGCTTGGGTGGTAAATGCTGCAGCGAGGAGACGGTTGGAGGCAGTTGAGATGTCCTGTTTAAGGGCAATGTGTGGTGTAAATATTATGCAGAAAATTCGGAGTGTGGAAATTAGGAAAAGGTGTGGAGTTAATAAAAGTATTAGTCAGAGGGCAGAAGAGGGGTTGTTGAGGTGGTTTGGTCATTTAGAGAGAATGGATCAAAGTAGAATGACATGGAAAGCATATAAATCTATAGGGGAAGGAAGGCGGGGTAGGGGTCGTCCTCGAAAGGGTTGGAGAGAGGGGGTAAAGGTGGTTTTGTGGGCGAGGGGCTTGGACTTCCAGCAAGCGTGCGTGAGCGTGTTAGATAGGAGTGAATGGAGACGAATGGTACTTGGGACCTGACGATCTGTTGGAGTGTGAGCAGGGTAATATTTAGTGAAGGGATTCAGGGAAACCGGTTATTTTCATATAGTCGGACTTGAGTCCTGGAAATGGGAAGTACAATGCCTGCACTTTAAAGGAGGGGTTTGGGATATTGGCAGTTTGGAGGGATATGTTGAGTATCTTTATACGTACATGCTTCTAAACTGTTGTGCTCTGAGTGCCTCTGCAAAAGCAGTGATAATGTGTGAGTGAGGTGAAAGTGTTGAATGATGATGAAAGTATTTTCTTTTTGGGGATTTTCTTTGTTTTTTGGGTCACCCTGCCACGGTGGGAGACGGCCGACTTGTTGAAAAAAAAAAAAAATATATGTATATGTGGAAAAGAATCTTTCCTCCGTAAGCCATGCGTGTCGTATGAGGCGACTAAAATGCCGGGAGCAATGGGCTAGTAACCCCTTCTCCTGTATACATTTACTAAAAAAGAGAAGAAGAAAAACTTTATAAAACTGGGATGCTTAAATGTGCGTGGATGTAGTGCGGATGACAAGAAACAGATGATTGCTGATGTTATGAATGAAAAGAAGTTGGATGTCCTGGCTCTAAGCGAAACAAAGCTGAAGGGGGTAGGAGAGTTTCAGTGGGGGGAAATAAATGGGATTAAATGTGGAGTATCTGAGAGAGTTAGAGCAAAGGAAGGGGTAGCAGTAATGTTAAATGATCAGTTATGGAAGGAGAAAAGAGAATATGAATGTGTAAATTCAAGAATTATGTGGATTAAAGTAAAGGTTGGATGCGAAAAGTGGGTCATAATAAGCGTGTATGCACCTGGAGAAGAGAGGAATGCAGAGGAGATTTTGGGAGATGTTAAGTGAATGTATAGGAGCCTTTGAACCAAGTGAGAGAGTAATTGTGGTAGGGGACCTGAATGCTAAAGTAGGAGAAACTTTTAGAGAAGGTGTGGTAGGTAAGTTTGGGGTGCCAGGTGTAAATGATAATGGGAGCCCTTTGATTGAACTTTGTATAGAAAGGGGTTTAGTTATAGGTAATACATATTTTAAGAAAAAGAGGATAAATAAGTATACACGATATGATGTAGGGCGAAATGACAGTAGTTTGTTGGATTATGTATTGGTAGATAAAAGACTGTTGAGTAGACTTCAGGATGTACATGTTTATAGAGGGGCCACAGATATATCAGATCACTTTCTAGTTGTAGCTACACTGAGAGTAAAAGGTAGATGGGATACAAGGAGAATAGAAGCATCAGGGAAGAGAGAGGTGAAGGTTTATAAACTAAAAGAGGAGGCAGTTAGGGTAAGATATAAACAGCTAATGGAGGATAGATGGGCTAATGAGAGCATAGGCAATGGGGTCGAAGAGGTATGGGGTAGGTTTAAAAATGTAGTGTTAGAGTGTTCAGCAGAAGTTTGTGGTTACAGGAAAGTGGGTGCAGGAGGGAAGAGGAGCGATTGGTGGAATGATGATGTAAAGAGAGTAGTAAGGGAGAAAAAGTTAGCATATGAGAAGTTTTTACAAAGTAGAAGTGATGCAAGGAGGGAAGAGTATATGGAGAAAAAGAGAGAGGTTAAGAGAGTGGTGAAGCAATGTAAAAAGAGAGCAAATGAGAGAGTGGGTGAGATGTTATCAACAAATTTTGTTGAAAATAAGAAAAAGTTTTGGAGTGAGATTAACAAGTTAAGAAAGCCTAGAGAACAAATGGATTTGTCAGTTAAAAATAGGAGAGGAGAGTTATTAAATGGAGAGTTAGAGGTATTGGGAAGATGGAGGGAATATTTTGAGGAATTGTTAAATGTTGATGAAGATAGGGAAGCTGTGATTTCGTGTATAGGGCAAGGAGGAATAACATCTTGTAGGAGTGAGGAAGAGCCAGTTGTGAGTGTGGGGGAAGTTCGTGAGGCAGTAGGTAAAATGAAAGGGGGTAAGGCAGCCGGGATTGATGGGATAAAGATAGAAATGTTAAAAGCAGGTGGGGATATAGTTTTGGAGTGGTTGGTGTAATTATTTAATAAATGTATGGAAGAGGGTAAGGTACCTAGGGATTGGCAGAGAGCATGCATAGTTCCTTTGTATAAAGGCAAAGGGGATAAAAGAGAGTGCAAAAATTATAGGGGGATAAGTCTGTTGAGTGTACCTGGTAAAGTGTATGGTAGAGTTATAATTGAAAGAATTAAGAGTAAGACGGAGAATAGGATAGCAGATGAACAAGGAGGATTTAGGAAAGGTAGGGGGTGTGTGGACCAGGTGTTTACAGTGAAACATATAAGTGAACAGTATTTAGATAAGGCTAAAGAGGTCTTTGTGGCATTTATGGATTTGGAAAAGGCGTATGACAGGGTGGATAGGGGGGCAATGTGGCAGATGTTGCAAGTGTATGGTGTAGGAGGTAGGTTACTGAAAGCAGTGAAGAGTTTTTACGAGGATAGTGAGGCTCAAGTTAGAGTATGTAGGAAAGAGGGAAATTTTTTCCCAGTAAAAGTAGGCCTTAGACAAGGATGTGTGATGTCACCGTGGTTGTTTAATATATTTATAGATGGGGTTGTAAGAGAAGTAAATGCGAGGGTCTTGGCAAGAGGCGTGGAGTTAAAAGATAAAGAATCACACACAAAGTGGGAGTTGTCACAGCTGCTCTTTGCTGATGACACTGTGCTCTTGGGAGATTCTGAAGAGAAGCTGCAGAGATTGGTGGATGAATTTGGTAGGGTGTGCAAAAGAAGAAAATTAAAGGTGAATACAGGAAAGAGTAAGGTTATGAGGATAACAAAAAGATTAGGTGATGAAAGATTGAATATCAGATTGGAGGGAGAGAGTATGGAGGAGGTGAACGTATTCAGATATTTGGGAGTGGACGTGTCAGCGGATGGGTCTATGAAAGATGAGGTGAATCATAGAATTGATGAGGGAAAAAGAGTGAGTGGTGCACTTAGGAGTCTGTGGAGACAAAGAACTTTGTCCTTGGAGGCAAAGAGGGGAATGTATGAGAGTATAGTTTTACCAACGCTCTTATATGGGTGTGAAGCGTGGGTGATGAATGTTGCAGCGAGGAGAAGGCTGGAGGCAGTGGAGATGTCATGTCTGAGGGCAATGTGTGGTGTGAATATAATGCAGAGAATTCGTAGTTTGGAAGTTAGGAGGAGGTGCGGGATTACCAAAACTGTTGTCCAGAGGGCTGAGGAAGGGTTGTTGAGGTGGTTCGGACATGTAGAGAGAATGGAGCGAAACAGAATGACTTCAAGAGTGTATCAGTCTGTAGTGGAAGGAAGGCGGGGTAGGGGTCGGCCTAGGAAGGGTTGGAGGGAGGGGGTAAAGGAGGTTTTGTGTGCGAGGGGCTTGGACTTCCAGCAGGCATGCGTGAGCGTGTTTGACAGGAGTGAATGGAGACAAATGGTTTTTAATACTTGACGTGCTGTTGGAGTGTGAGCAAAGTAACATTTATGAAGGGATTCAGGGAAACCGGCAGGCCGGACTTGAGTCCTGGAGATGGGAAGTACAGTGCCTGCACTCTGAAGGAGGGGTGTTAATGTTGCAGTTTAAAAACTGTAGTGTAAAGCACCCTTCTGGCAAGACAGTGATGGAGTGAATGATGGTGAAAGTTTTTCTTTTTCGGGCCACCCTGCCTTGGTGGAAATCGGCCAGTGTGATAATAATATATATATATATATATATATATATATATATATATATATATATATATATATATATATATATATATATATATATATATATATATATACAGAATAGGCTTCATTATAGGTGAATTGAGAAGATCAGCAGGATTTAATATTTAAAATTTAGTCTCCAGTATTTATGCTTATATCCAGTAAAGCTCTTCTACCTCCATATTTTACATTATATTAATTATGATAAAAAAAAGATAAAACAAAATATTAGAAAATGAATAATATTGTTCAAAATGTCTCTGATTCTTTCCATACATTGTTTTGTCATTATTCAGTTTCTGATGAGAACTTATTTTACTACTGATGTTCACAAGTTTCAGTTTAATAAGAAGAAACATCTAGATAGATTTTACCTTCTTTTATTCTTCAGTATAATTTTACCTAAATTTACTACAGAATTGAAAAAGAATGTGCATATTACTGTGATTTCCAAAGGGATCTGCAAGACACACTTTTACCAGAAAAAGTACTTGGTAGTAAATAAACAACGATCTGAAACACAATGATTCCCAATTTATTGACACAAAATATCATCTTTCCTTGAACACCGTGAATATTAAGATAAGTAAATCATACACCTGTCAAAGAACATACTTCTTAAATGTTTACTTCTTCATAAATCAATTAATAAATTCATGTTAGAGTTTACAATCAAAGAAGTTGCCACAGTATGGGAAGCCTGGTGGTAGTTCAGGAATGTCATCATCTTCTCCGGTTTTGATGACTAATTCCATGCCCATAGTGGAGTGAAACATGACGTGGCAGTGTAGCAACCAGTAACCTGTAACACAACATAATAACGTATTTTACACATTACTGGGTTAAAAATCTGAAAACGAATTATGTGTAAGAGTTTTGTTTAATTTGTTACCCCTGTTCAAGCATAAAATATGTACGCTCTTGCTCTTCACATATGTTGGTCTTCTTCTTTTAGATAGTCCTGGGTTCGATTCCCAGCCAGAGTAGAAACATTGGACGTGTTTCTTTCCACCTGTTGTCTATGTTCCCCATCAGTAAAATGGATACCTGGGTGTTAGTCGACTGGTGTGGGTCGCATCCTGGGACACTAACCTAAGGAGGCCTGGTCACAGACCGGGCCGCGGGGGCGTTGACCCCCCGGAACTCTCTCCAGATAAACTCCAGATAAACTCCAGTCCACTCAAGTTGTCTACATTTCAGAAGACAGACGTGAAGTACTGATGTACAAACTTAGTTATCCAACCCGTACACCAAGATACAAGTAAATATTATGTCAATTTATTTATAGATCTCTACGATCAGTTATTTAGAGATTATTTGCTATTACGTATAAGGATTGTTTTAATTCAACTGGATAATAAGTACGACTGCTCTTTAATATTTATTAAGCGAAACAGAATTAAATAATTTTCGCTAACTATTTATGTGTCTCTGTACGGGGGAAGCGGCTATGAGGTTGAGACATGACCAAGAGCGGTTATATGTTCTCTCCTGAGTAAACAGAGAAAGATAATCTATCTCACCTTACAGTGAGACTGCGAAGTGAACACACAAACGCGCTCCTGTAAACTGAAATAAGCCTGGATCACTGGTTATAAGTTGCATTATGCCCAGATATCAATGAATTATGCAGGGAGAACAATAAGCCTCCAAATCATAGAAGATTTGGGGACTAATTTGGTCACAATAGTAAATGATCCGACGATTCCTAGATAAATAGCAATAAGATAATGCAGGGTCGTACATTATCCTATTGTCTGATTAGGAGAATTCACACAGGCATATTAACTGATGCTATGAGTATTTCTTGAGTGTTCTGCCACACCGGTTGACAAAATGAGGGATTTATTCCCTCCATTACATTCGTTAGAAAGTTTTAAATGAACATTTGTAAATGATCCATTATTGTAATGTAACTTTATATATCACATGACCTGATCCAAGTGGTTAGAAGCTTAGGGTTGGCTGTTAACTATCTCCTAGTTATTTTACCTCAAGCTGCAGCCGCAGCAAGCAGCAACAAGGCTGCTCCTATATCTTGCCGTCCCCTGGGCCTATCCGAACTCCAGTGATGGCCAAATTTGCAAGTACTGCTGCAACAACATGCAAGTTAACTATAGTTACATAAAAACTGACTGTGACGACAACGAAATGGACTAAATACGACAGAAGAGGGACCGGCATTCAAGTACCAGAACTGCTGCCAGACGTGAACCAGACACGAGACGTTTTTCACTAAATGAAATAACTGACCTCCATATCAACTGCACCAGTGTTTAACGGGAAGACAACATGGCAGAAATCCTGATCAACTAAATCTCCAAGGAAATGCCAGGTCTGTAGGACTTTTTTTCGTCAGTGCCAAACGGTGGAAAGATTTGAGCCTTTAAACATGGCTGACCGGCATTCAAACAGCAGCTACTGCCAGACGTACAACTAGCGAAGTGAAACTCTCATCTTTACTGACGTTCATCTGTTGACAGTAGCATCATATCTGTACCACCATCATATCACCTGTACCAGTGCTAACGAGAGGGAAACACAGGAGACATCGTCAAATCAACAGTACAAAACTCCAAGGTTATAGGTCGGATATCCCTCAGTGCCAGTCGTGGGAAAGAAGTGAATAGTTAAACAGCCAAGGTTAATGTTTTAGTAGCTGACCTATATTCAGCTGACCAGTGTACAGTGAGAGAATCATAGCAGAAAAAGCCAAATATATCTATAAACTCAAGGAAAGTCAGGTTGTAGGTGGCGTTACTCTCCTCAGTGTTTTAAAAATGGCTGAGTCAGCAAAACAGGTCAGGCAGTCAACAACACCACACAACCCCCGATAAATGGAACTGAGGGGGATTTGGAAGGATAAAACCATGGATTAAACCTTTCTGATCTACCAGAATGGAAAGGAGTTAGAAGTTAATTGGGGAAGCCAGACTGTGAAGGGAGATGGGAAGGGGAGTGTGTATTAAGGGGTTAGTTGTAAGGGTTTTGTGAAGCTAAGGGAAAAGTGAGCAGTGAAGAGGATTTTTGAAGAGGAAATTTTACTAGTAATTCAGTGGTGATTGCTAAAGCAGATACTAAGTGTACTAGGGACTGGAAAAGAGAAATAAATATTATTGTATATGAGTAAAAGAGCGAAGAGTGAAAATGGCAGGCATTAGGGGGGTACAGGCTGCCATAATTATATTTATATTTCTTCTTCAATTCCATGAAGAAAGAAATCAGTCATGGGGGTTGGAAAAGGTGAATGGAGTAACAGCGCCCTGGACAGTAAAAGCCCAACAGTTGCCATCCTACCAGAAAAGTAAATGTCACTATCGCCGCAAGGTATGGCAACACCGCATACCTAAACAAAAACAATGGCACACAGCTCTTATTGTAGCGCTCTTAAGTGGTGATATCCAAATTAATCCAGGACCTCAAACTATTGTGCAGAGGCAAAACAGACAGATAAATGACGGCAATAATGACGGTCTAGCAGCTAGGAATGATAACCTTAACTCCATATGTAATGCATACATAGGTCAATGTGAGACAATGCAGATATGGAAAATTTTCTAGGGTGCTTACCTGTATGTACCTCAACATTATATACATACCAGTAATCTCATTGGGAGACAATCATATTGTTTACCGTAGTCACCCCGTGTAGACATGTGAGAAAACTTAACCACCCCTGGTCGCACCAAGTGGTCCCCTCGACCTCACAATCTTATCCATATCTATCCGAGACCAGTATGGATTGGGTAGCACCCACAAGTACGGTGCTACTAATTAATTGTGGACTGTATAGATTATATTAGTTTAGCTGAATGAAGGGGAGGGGGGTAGGATACACCTGGATACATCCGTCAAGGAAAACATTTGTACATAATCCCACTACTTACCAGATGTTCTCTGGTGGTCACTTGATGTAGCTGGATCACTCATAACCTATCTAATTATAACATACCACCACTGGCCAGTCTAAGGTTGCTATAACTAGAAGGGTTACTTAACTGTGGGTGATTGATATTCCTCATTTCTTGATTCACCATCTCATTTTCGATGTCCTGCTACACCGACACGATTCTCATTCCAGCAGGACGAGGTATCCGCTGGTTTGTCCTGCTTTAGACGTCGTGACTCAAGGAGTTTCCCTTTCCTCGTCTCGTTAACAACGAGGTCTAGCGTGTTCACTCGGAGCAAACGACTTATTTCACTTCACATATTCTCTTAACTTAGCGTTATTATCCTTAATTACATTACAATTCACAAGACGATTTAATGACTCAAATTATTATACACATTAGAGATCACTCCATTAAGATCTGAGACCGATGAGTGATGATTAAACCAAGGGTAATTTTCCCGGGGCTCAGTCCAGGACGACGCGTCAGTCACCCCCGGTCCTACCCGTAATCACCTTTTACCACTCTATTATCGTGGTCCCGTAAATCACGTTCCCTCACTCTCCACTAGGAACAGTCACGACACTTCCTATTACGAAATGAGGCCTATATTAATCCTTAGGCCGCCGTGAATGCCAATTTCGTGGTACCATGCCTTTTCCGCTTCCTCTCCACCTTCAAAACAAACCCGCCACTCCCCCCCCGCACATCCGCGCATGCGCAAAGGGAACTCTTGGTTCTACTCTTATTTTCAAATACATTTTTGACCCATATAGACACATTAAACACCTATTAGGCACTATAGTTTCGGAAAATTAAAAAATTTTCCACACTGCGGCCGGGCGGAGGTCGTTGCTAGACGACTTACATAATGTGGAGTACAATTTTTTCATCTTCACTGGCCACCCATATTTATTGAACTCTCAAAATGGACTAATTGGTGTTCCATTCTCTCAGGGGCATAAGCCTATGCTCCCTGGATTAAGTTATTGGGCATACTGGAATTTTGAGACTTTACCAATAACAAGTCTCTCAGTATCCCAAGTCAGCCCCAGCACATTACTGCATATAGGCACCAACTCCATGGCCATCCATATTTATTGAACCCTCAAAATGGACTAATTAGTGTTCCATTCTCTCAGGGGCATAAGCCTATGCTCCCTGGATTAAGTTATTGGGCATACTGGAATTTTGAGACTTTACCAATAACAAGTCTCTCAGTATCCCAAGTCAGCCCCAGCACATTACTGCATACAGGCACCAACTCCATGGCCATCTATATTTATTGATCCCTCAAAATGGACTAATTAGTGTTCCATTCTCTCAGGGGCATAAGCCTATGCTCCCTGGATTAATTTATTGGGCATACTGGAATTTTGAGACTTTAACAATAACAAGTCTCTCAGTATCCCAAGTCAGTCCCAGCACATTTCTTCATTATTTCATTAACCCCTTCACATATCCTCATTAGTTCCTCTTCAGTTGACGTCACACCCGGAAATTGTCCACATAAGATTATTTACCCAATTACTTCGCTCAGTGGACCGCCTGTGCACTTAAGGTGTGCATTTATCGTCGCCTGGAGTAAGAACAATTTATTATTTAACTGCTTATTAATTATATCATTATAAGCAGTCAACAATTTTGGTGTCTTGCTCAGTTCGCAGAGCTGGGTCCTTTAACTGTCCATACGCCATCCTATAATTAGTAGGTAATTCTGGACGGTCAAGCTTCCACGGAAGTCGCACCCAGTAATGTCCAGATTCACATTTAACATCCTTCAGGTATTGTTCCTGAGTAAAGGAATCATTTGGACTTTCCTCATTTACATTAATCCCTATGCTGTCCAGCTCCCACAAATTAGACTGGTTCAACATCATTCTCGATAGAAGAATACTTGTACTGGGTTGACCTTTCATGAGTAAGACACCGTGACCGTATTCACTACTTCCTCTAGTCATTATTACTAGGCGGTAGTCTGCCATATATTACATGGCCCGTACCAGTGTTGAGGAGAGTGACGCCGTATGGTTTTGGATTTATGCCCTTTATCCTGAATTTTTACATCCAACACCGGCAAGGCTACCTCAGCTAGGCCATCATTATTGCCATTAGCTGCAACCTTTACATCAGTCACTGTAGTGTCAGGGTTATTAACATTATCATTATTGTCACCATTATTATAAGAATCACATACAACCCTGCACATAACTGTATGGTGCTTTCCCTTGTTGCATTGATAGCAACTGTTCAATTTGGTATGACAATCCTTTACATTATGATTGTCTAGACATCTGATAAATCTGTCAAGTTCTTTCATTCTTTCCACTTTAATATCCCATGAATTACAGGCATTACAATTTTTAGTGAAATGAGTACCCTGGCAGAAGAGGCAGTCTCTCTTTTCCTTGCCTGACCTCTTATTAACTGGGTTACACTTACTGAAGTACTTATTCCTCTTACCTTGATGTGAGGAACCACTATTACTGATTCCTGACTTGATATGTGCCTATTTAACTCTTAACTATGATTATTACCACTGGGATTATTTTTCCCTTTTGAGACTTGACAGATACTTCAGAGTCATTATGTGTTATATCCTTAGAACTGTTTGGCTGACTGGTCTGCAATTGAACAATTAATTCCTGCCGACCTAGTCTGATTTCCTCCAGACCGTACTATGGAGGTTTTGGCAAACACACCCTTTGCATTAATAGGTTGATCAACTGCCTGGCTTACACCCTTTAATTTATTCAAAGCCTTACTTTTACAAGACAGTTTTTCTTCCAATTCGTAATGTTGATTAATTAAAACATTCATTTCCATTCCATCTGTACAATTCTCTAGCAGATCTCTTTCACAGTCTTTAAACCACAATTTGTACCAATCAAATCTACTCTCTAAAGCATCTAAATATAACTTTAATTCATTAGGGTTCACGGTTCTTTGATTCACTAAATCAAATGCCTTCGTCACATGGCTTTTAATAGCCTGTAATGATGCTTTCATTACTCTAAAATTCACGGACTTGTCAGCCACATTAACTCCATTAGATCCAGTCATGGTTAGAGAATTATTAATCACTGATTATACAACTTAAGTAGGCGCCTTATAAGAGTAATTCTTGCACTTTACTCTTGTATATCCTAGCCACACATGTGCTAGCAATTAATTGGGCTAATTGTCATCCATCACACGATCGATTAAACTTGTGCACCCTACACCCACTTCCTTCAATCAGTCACTTAATTATTAAGTAATTAATTCAATTAATTTTTTCACTGATTGCACCCGGTTCTCGAAGGACCAACGGGCAGATATGCAAAATTTTCTAGGGTGCTTACCTGTATGTACCTCAACATTATATACATACCAGTAATCTCATTGGGAGACAATCATATTGTTTACCGTAGTCACCCCGTGTAGACATGTGAGAAAACTTAACCACCCCTGGTCGCACCAAGTGGTCCCCTCGACCTCACAATCTTATCCATATCTATCCGAGACCAGTATGGATTGGGTAGCACCCACAAGTACGGTGCTACTAATTAATTGTGGACTGTATAGATTATATTAGTTTAGCTGAATGAAGGGGAGGGGGGTAGGATACACCTGGATACATCCGTCAAGGAAAACATTTGTACATAATCCCACTACTTACCAGATGTTCTCTGGTGGTCACTTGATGTAGCTGGATCACTCATAACCTATCTAATTATAACATACCACCACTGGCCAGTCTAAGGTTGCTATAACTAGAAGGGTTACTTAACTGTGGGTGATTGATATTCCTCATTTCTTGATTCACCATCTCATTTTCGATGTCCTGCTACACCGACACGATTCTCATTCCAGCAGGACGAGGTATCCGCTGGTTTGTCCTGCTTTAGACGTCGTGACTCAAGGAGTTTCCCTTTCCTCGTCTCGTTAACAACGAGGTCTAGCGTGTTCACTCGGAGCAAACGACTTATTTCACTTCACATATTCTCTTAACTTAGCGTTATTATCCTTAATTACATTACAATTCACAAGACGATTTAATGACTCAAATTATTATACACATTAGAGATCACTCCATTAAGATCTGAGACCGATGAGTGATGATTAAACCAAGGGTAATTTTCCCGGGGCTCAGTCCAGGACGACGCGTCAGTCACCCCCGGTCCTACCCGTAATCACCTTTTACCACTCTATTATCGTGGTCCCGTAAATCACGTTCCCTCACTCTCCACTAGGAACAGTCACGACACTTCCTATTACGAAATGAGGCCTATATTAATCCTTAGGCCGCCGTGAATGCCAATTTCGTGGTACCATGCCTTTTCCGCTTCCTCTCCACCTTCAAAACAAACCCGCCACTCCCCCCCGCACATCCGCGCATGCGCAAAGGGAGCTCTTGGTTCTACTCTTATTTTCAAATACATTTTTGACCCATATAGACACATTAAACACCTATTAGGCACTATAGTTTCGGAAAATTAAAAAATTTTCCACAACAGCCATTATTATCTCAAACACTACCAAACAGGTGCATACACTGTACTAAAGTACGCATGAAAAACAGAAAAGGCACCTTATGTAAAAATGTGTAAGGGGTGGGTGCATGATGGATGTATGTACAATTATAGCAACGGTGCCAGAATTCATTTTGTGTGTAACAAATGCACTTTGGCACAGTTACCCTTTAGCAGTGATGACATTGATTTACCAAATTTTAATACAAATGACCCATTGCCATATATTGATGATTATGATTGTTTTATGAAAACAGGCCTTCACTTTATTCATGTCAATGCAAGATCACTTCTTCCTAAACTGGCAGAGATTAGGATTCTAGCTAACAAAATTAGGGCGGCAGTTATAACCATCTCTGAATCTTGGTTGGATGATACGGTGACTGACGACGAGGTCAAAATAGATGGTTACAATATAAAACGCTTAGATAGGAACAGAAAGGGTGGTGGAGTATGTGCCTACATTAGAAATGACTTAGCTTACAACCCAAGACCTGATTTAAATAACAATAAACTGGAGATTCTATGGTTTGAAGTGCTGCTTCCTAAGACCAAACCCATCTTAGTAGGAACTAGTTACCGCCCTCCTACCCAGGACCAGTTCTTAGAAGACTTTTCCAGAGTCTTGTCCGGAGTTGAAAACAATTGCGAGACAATAATACTGGGCGACTTCAATATCTGTTTTCAGCAGCAAAATAACGGGCTATGCAAAAGGTATAAGCAAATTCTAGGATTAAATAGTTACACTCAACTTATTAATACTCCAACCCGGATCACACAGTTCTCAGCCACCCTAATTGACCACATACTTTGTAACCGCGCTGAGAACATTAGTCAGTCAGGCGTCATTACCACAGGTCTTAGTGATCATTTCATCATTTACTGCACCAGGAAAATAACTAGGGATAGGATAGGCCTACACAGGACAATAAAAATGAGGTCAACTAGAAACTACAGTAAAGAAACACTGGTAAATAGGCTACACAATTGTGACTGGACTGAGATATCAAGTTGCACGGACGTAAACGATGCCTGGGAAAAATTCAAAACAATGTTCACTACCATCCTTGATAATATTGCACCAGTTAAAGAGGTTAGGATTAAACGAAGAACTGAACCCTGGATGAATACTGAGATATTAGATAATATGAAATTCAGAGACCAGCTGCTAAAAAGATTTAAAGCAAACAGACAGGATATTGCAGCACTAAATGAATTCCAAAGGGTGAGGAACAGAGTACAGAGACTTATAAAAGGAGCAAAGGCAAAGCACTACTGCTCAAAAATTGAAGAGTATAAGCATAACCCCAGAAAGCTCTGGCAACAACTAAAACAGTTGGGGTATAGCCATAAGCCAGTAGATAGGTCTAACATAGTACTCACTATCGATAATGAGGTATGCCACGAAACATCTAAGGTGGCAAATTGCTTTAATTCATACTACACATCTGTTGCATCAACACTAGTAAGTAAACTACCAGCTGCATCAAATACCTATAACAGACTCTGATAAGTTTCAAACATACTATACCAATAAAGGGGTAACCCCAAACAGTTGTCAACTAGTAAGTGTATCTCATGACTTTATTCAAAAAGAACTAAGCAGGTTAAACCCAACTAAGAGCACAGGCCCTGATAACATTCCATCTAAGTTCCTAAAAGATGGTGCTTTTGAACTGTCAATCCCTATTGCTCACATAATAAATCTATCAATCACCACTAATACAGTACCGGAGGGGTTCAAGGAGGCCAGAGTTACTCCTATCTTCAAGAAAAATAGTAGGTCTGATGTAAGCAACTATAGACCTGTTAGTATACTCAGTATAATATCTAAAATTCTAGAGAGGGCGGTGTATTCTCAAGTAGTTAAGTACCTTAATGACAACAACATTCTCCATAGCTATCAATCGGGCTTTAGAAGATCCTACTCAACCGACACCTCCCTTATTAATCTGATGGATTACCTGAGAACTGAAATGTCAAAGGGGAACCTCATAGGCATGGTAACCTTAGACCTGCAAAAGGCCTTCGATACTGTCAACCACAATATATTATGTAATAAACTTCAAACTATCGGTATAGGTTCTGTAGACTGGTTTAAGTCCTACCTTAGCAACAGGAGCCAAATAGTCAAAATCAACAAAACAGAATCAGAACCCCTGCCGATAACATGTGGAGTTCCCCAAGGTAGTATTCTGGGTCCCTTATTATTATTATGTTATGTCAATGATATGCCTATCAGTGTCAAGTGCAAACTCCTACTGTATGCAGATGACAGTGCTCTGTTAGTGTCAGGTAAAGACCCACAAGATATTGCTAATGTTTTAACACTGGAACTGGAGTCCTGCTGCAAATGGTTAGTAGACAACAAACTATCATTACACCTAGGGAAAACTGAAGCCATTCTCTTTGGCACGAAACATAAACTGAGAAGGGTAAATAATTTTAATGTTCAATGTAATGGGGAGCCCATCACTTTGGTTTCATCAGTAAAATATTTGGGAATCCCCTTTGACCCATGCATGTCAGGAGAATTGATAGGGAACAGTGTAGTAAAGAAAGCGAATGCCAGACTAAAGTTCCTGTATAGACAAGCACAGTGTCTACCTACTGAGGCTCGCAGGACTCTATGTCTAGCCCTTATACAATGCCATATGGATTACGCTTGCTCTTCTTGGTACTCTGCCTTGACAAAAAAACTGAAAGATAGACTGCAAATCACCCAGAACAAAATCGTAAGATTCATCCTGGGGCTGGGACCAAGAGAACATGTAGGCCAGGATGAATTACAGCAGTTGGATATGCTGAATGTTGAAGACAGAGTAAAACAACTGAAGCTAAATCATGTTTATAAAATTGCTCACAAGCAATGTCCAGAATATCTTGCTGTCAATTTTGTCAAGGCTGGGAACCAAAGCAATCATAGAACTAGGGGGAGAGAGCACAACTTTGTAGTACCCACAGTCAGTGGCCAGGCTTCAAACACCTTTTATTGTACAGCAATAAAGGAATGGAACAGACTACCCGCGCATGTCAAAGCCAGTCATAGCGTGAACCAGTTCAAGAAGAGTGCCAAAAGGTGTCTGATGAATGTAGCTACAGAAAGGGAGGGGAATGATTTTCTATTTTTTAGCTAACATACGTGTAAATTTTTTACCTTATTCCTTGTAATGACCCTCGTATTGTAGATTCTTAATGACCTTGGTGTCGCAGATAGTCTTTTTAGTATGATAATAAGATGTTATCTTCATTGTAGAACAATAAGAAAATATTATAACCTTTATACTATAATAATAAGGTAAAAGGACCCCAATGGAAATAAGTCATTCTGTCTGACTTTTTTGGGTTATCCTAGGTTCTCTACACATATGCTGCTATATATGATAATTCTATGTAACTGTATTTGTGTATACCTGAATAAACTTACTTACTTACTTACTAGCTATCTGCAAACTGTGGGGCCTACTCCACCCGACGCAATAGGAAGTGGGATGTGGGGGGACCGGAGTGTGGTTGGCATTCCGCTGGCCTATCTCCCTCAGTCACAGGCTTGTGCCACCTCGCTACTATACTCTGAAAAAAACTTACCTGTGTGTGTGTGTGTGTGTGTATGAATTTGTATATATATATATATGTGTGTGTGTGTGTGTGTGTGTGTGTGTCAACAATCAATATTTGCACCAATAACTCATTACAGTTGTGACCGGGTGTGGAAGTGTGAATTGCTCATTACACTATAATTTGTTCATGATTGTAGCCATGTATAAACGTAAGTAACCATTCTTACAGTATTCATTACCTTTGTAACTTGTGAGTTCATTACCTTGTACCTAGTTCAGCCATCAAAACTTTGGGGCCCAGTCCCTGGACCCATTGTGTACCTCTGTAATCTGTAAATACCTTTGTAACTTGTCATGATTGTGACCAGACCTACCTGGAGTTCATTACCTTTGTAAATTGTGAGTTCATTACCTTTGTAAATTGTGAATTCATTACCTCTGTAACTTGCTCAGCTATCAAAACTTTGGAGTCCAGTCCCTGGACCAATTATGTACCTCTGTAATCTTTTGACTACCGCCCACAGGATGGGTATGGGGTGCATAATAAACATATTAAACTAAACTGTTTCTCCTATTGCTGCTCTTGCAACATTGCACAGCTCCTGATGATGCACCGAGAAGTGTGAAAGTACCTGAGCTAAAGATTTCCACCTCCCATAAGGGGGTACCATCTCTGGAACTGTGCTGGGGACCTTCATCCTCAGAGAAAATAATAAGGTTACTCCAGGGAAAACTCAAGGATCTCAACAGAGCTGTTTGAATGTTGTCTTCTCCTACCACCCCCCATATTCTATATTCTCTATAGACTTTTTAAAAGACAAAATACATTGACAAAAATACAATGGGAAGTAAAGCAACATAAAAAACATCTCAGAGCTATATCTCGAATACTTCGTCCAGCTCCCTGGCGGTGGGCCGTGTGCCCAGAATGCTGCAGGTATTTCCCTTCTGGATCGCAATGCTGAGTATCTGAAAGAGGATGCTGGCCGCTCTGTGATCCTTTGTTTCTGTGATGAGTTTTTCACCCAGCTCTTTGAGGAACTTTAGAGCACACTTGCCCAATACTCCAAGGGCTCCGACCCAGTTGGCATAAAGTTATAGCAAGAGGGCAGGCCTTAATTTTTGCGGGTCTTCTGGAACTCCCTGTAGCTGGCGGCTGCGCCCCCCTTCAGCTTTAGAGTATGGCAAGTAGGCGTCCACCAATGTGGAGGCATAGTTGTAGTCCCAGGCAATCTGCTTACCATCCTTCCAGGGTAGCATAGTGGCTCCATCAGGACGTTTTTGACTTCCATCAGACCTCTGTGCAAATGGCTCCTGTTGAGCTGGGCAACGGGCTGTGGCGAGGCTTCTCTTTATGATGTCGCTGACCTTCTCATGTCTAGCATCCTTCCCTTCTGATGTGTGCCACACGAGACCATAAAGTCCGAATTGATCAGCCGTACCCCTGCCGCAGATACACCTATGTTAGGTAAGTATGAGGGCGACTAGGCGAAGAGCAACACCAATTCGAATGGCCTGTGGGTCGAGTCGAGTGTCTCGGGAGGAACTGGGAATAGCTAAAAGGAAATCTCCTGAATGTGATGCTTTCCTGAAGCGTTGGTGAGCAATGTGTTGCCGATTTTTTCCACGATTGGTTTGCCCTTGTGGGATTGTTTGTGCTCTTTGGGAGGAGCTGGTCTACTGGAGGAATCTGCAAGGGTGTCCCACCACACGGCTGCTTCAATCAACCTGGAGTCTTGAGCTCAAGCGTTCTGGGACAATCTCCTTGACTAGTCCACTGGAAGCCAAGTATAAGGACAAAATTGCAAGAAAAGCTACCTGCATTGCCTTGTGCACCCCTATACCTCCCAGTCGCACTGGGAAAGTTGCCTGATCCCATTGCTGTTCTTCCAGTGACGGATTCACTGCCTTCTTAAAGATTGATCTCGGGAGTGAGCTACATTCGTTGAGTGTTGGGTTGTCAAAAGAGGAGATACAGGGCATCATGGGCATCAAGATCCATTATTCTCTTCTCTATTCTCTTCAGATCATTCAGTTTGTCCTTGAGGACTATGTCGATGTGGCCTGATCACCCAGCGGTGCTCCCAAGAGGGTACTCTTGGATGGAGTGGTAGTAATTACTTCAGGAAGGATTGTTCACACAGCTCTGATTATTTCCTGGTTCGTTGTGATGATTTCACACTTGGAGGAATTGAGAATGAGTCCCAAGGTTTCTCCCTGTGTCTTCACAAGTTGTAGGTCCTCTAGCAGGAACTCTTCAGTACCTGCCAGAGTGCCATCATCCACTAAACAATGTTGAGCTCGCAGAGAGAAGTGGAGCGAGTGGGTCACCCTTCTGAAAACCCTCTGACGAGGGAATTCCATGTTCGCCATACAAAAGCATTGAGGGTTTGCTGTAGCCAGCTGAAATGAAAGGAAAAAGATTGGGGAACCGATCCTGAACAGCTGGAAAGACCACATCTCTTTCACCATATTAAAAGCATTTCTAAAGTCATGTTTCAGTACGGCCCTGTCTTCTGTTAAGTCCCTGATGTAGGCCCTTGCTGCAGGAGTTGCCGCTTCACTGCCTTGAGAGACCAAGAAACCCAGTTGGTGTGGCTGGAATAAACTGGCTGCTTCTAGGCGAATGTTTCTTACTTCTGCTTCGGCAACGAGACGGCAAAGAGTGTTACCGATAGCAATGGGTCTGATTCTCCCCATCATTCTTCTTTAAAGCGCACAATAAAGCTCCAAAAATGGAAGGTTGAAGATCTTCCGGAATCCACCGAGCCGCCAGACAGTTGTTGACGAAGTTTGTCAACTCGGAGAGGAGAATTGATGCAGCTGTGCCAAGTACTGGATTTGCCATCTCTTTGAGGTGCTGAGGTCGGAATCCAGTGTAACCATCTGCAGATTCTGCTGGAAATGACACTATCGCTTTACAGACTTCTGATTCTGGCAAAATTAATTGTTTAGTGATGAGGTCTTCCTCAGGGTTGTTGTTAACGACTATGGTGTCCCTTGTTGGGTGCTTGTCTCTTAGTGCTTGGGCTATGGCCTCTTCTCTGGAAGCAACAGTGTCGTCACTTGTAATTATTGTGATTGTTCCCAGTGTTACCTTCTTCGATTTTTTTGCTAACCTGTGGGAATTTTTTTTCGTTTTCAGTGGAATATATATATATATAATATATATATATATATATATATATATATATATATATATATATATATATATATATATATATATATATATATAAATATAAGAGCCCAATTTTAGACTGTGTACTATTATCTCAACTAAAAACGCATCTAATCTGAACAATCTGTCACTGATATTGTATAATGAATGCCTATCATGCTTAATAAACCATACCCCGGCTGGGATTGAACCCGCGGTCAGAGAGTCTCAAAACTCCAGCCCGTCGCGTTAGCCACTAGACCAGCTAGCCACAATAAGATTCGTCCAACTAGGTATATTTCTACACCACAGGAAGGTTAGCACAGGCACCACTGTGACCACAAATGCAAGTTTTTACAGACGAATCTCCAGCTAGAGTGGCGACTGGCTGGAGTTTTGAGACTCTCTGACCGCGGGTTCAATCCCAGTCGGGGTATGGTTTGTTTGCAATCGTGTCATTACGATTTCGTGAGTCATGTTGACGGCAGTGAAGGGACTTGAGCTAGAGTTTGTCACGGCCACGCTAGCTGGAGATTCGTCTGTAAAAACTTGCATTTGTGGTCACAGTGGTGCCTGTGCTAACCTTCCTATGGTGTAGAAATATACCTAGTTGGACGAATCTTATTGTGGCTAGCTGGTCTAGTGGCTAACACGACGGTCTGGAGTTTTGAGACTCTCTGACCGCGGGTTCAATCCCAGCCGGGGTATGGTTTGTTTGCAATCGTGTCATTATGATTTCGTGAGTCTTATCATGCTTAATAATTGCCGATTCCACAATATTCCTATCAAGCCAAGAGGAACAAAGGAAGATGAGTAACAGTGTTGGGAAATTCTCACCTCTAATGGTTTTCCCGTTGGTCCCAAATAGGAGAGACTGCAATCATTGCAACCAACTCTGTAGACACCACCAACACGTTGTTGGGGTGAATTCTTTATCAGAGCGCTTCTAATAGTCCGTGAATCACTCATCACACTGGTTCTAAACCTCCCTCCCAGCCCCACCAACCATGAGGATGGGAGACCACTCTCCTCCACCCCTCTCCATCCTTACCATTAACCTTCTGTGATATGTGCCATGTACCATTTTCCCTTCAACAAGGGCGTAACACACAAATTGAAGTATGGCAGATGCAGCTAGCCAGCCACAAAGCCAGGGATACAGTGCACCCAACAATGAAAGAAGAGGCACATGTCAGGTGTGTGGAGAGTATAGGGCACGCAACAGGAAAGCCTTTATTCATGCACACAATGGGTGTGCTGGATCACATATCACCCAGCCTCCACAGGCAGATTCCAATTCCAATGGTCACCTTCCCACTTGCGAAGATCTCTGATGGCATTCCAATCCACTGCTAGCAGTACCCTATCTCACACTTCTAAAGCGGCTCGTCCATATTCTGCATGGAAATTCACAGACCTTCTTAAGCAAGTGAATGGAGGTTCCACCAACTTAGAAGCCCGAGGCACTATCAAAGCATTGCACAACCTACTCCTGTTCGACAGTGTCTGTCATCAAGGCAGTGCGCAACTACCCAAGAATAGATAATTGTGTACCTCTGCTCCATCATCGCAGGAATCACAGAGGTAGACCCATGAAAAATTCCACTGAGAAGGAGAAATTTTTCGCACAAGTTAGCCAAAAAATCGAAGAAGGTAACACAGTGGGGGCAATCAGAATAATCACAAGTGACGACACTGTTGCTGCCAAAGATGAAGCCGCAGCCCAGGCACAAAGAGACAAGCACCCAACAAGGGACTCTATAGACGTTAACAGCAACCCAGAGGAAGAGGAAGACTTCATCACCGGGCAATTAATTTTGCCATATCATAAGTCTATAAGGCGATAGTGTCATTTCCAGCATGATCTGCAGGAGGTTACACTGGAATTCGACAACAACACTGTGAAGGTTCACTCAGCCCTGTCAGACCCTCAGAGAGCATTCGACAAGGCTGGCTCCTCCTTATGGAAATAAAAAGATAGAAAATTTAATAATAACATAATAAGATAAACAATTTTATTATAATAAACATCAGTCAATAATATTAAAGAATTAAATATGAAATTAATCCCACATTAAGAAAAATGAAAAATGAAATATATAAATAATTAGTGATACAAAGCTAATATATACACAAAGATTTCAATTAGTCTAGAATTGTGCCGTGCCGAAGTTCTGGGCACATAGCTTTGAATGATTCTGGAACTCAAAGCCGTTGTCGATGATAGGAGGGGGGGGGAGGGTCACAGCTGGTCGTGACTAGACTCGACATTGTCCACAACACGATTGTATTCTGCCGAAAAGAGGCTGACTGATCCTCTGATTACCAAAATGTTGAAGAAGATAGTTCTAAACCACCATGAACGCTGGTGTCGTTACAACTGGGAGAAGACTGCTCCACTGGTGTGCAGTGGTCGGCTACGTGTGGAAAAGGATGGGGGGGGGACCAGTGTAGGTAGAGAGGTGCAGTTGAAGGCTCTGGATCTTGACAAGATCCCTGCTGTCATTATCTTAATCTCGCATGCATCGGGTAACCCGAGCTGACAATCAAGGCTACAATGAAGAAAAAAAAATAGTTGCACACCGCTGGATAAATCACTCACACGATAGGCGTACGGCCTTTAAAAGAAATGGTGAGGATTGAAAAATGACATAACTGTAAATTCAAAGCAAGGCAGGAAATAACTTAAGTTTTAAACCCTAAATAAGAGTGAATCTCTCATTAAGACAAAAAAAAAAACAGAATAAATTAGACAAGAGTGAAATGAATACTTTCAGATTAGATGGAAGCAGCCAGTCAAGTGATTCACCAAAGGTCGGAGACGCTCACGTCACTTCCCACCGGGTGTAAAAAGAGTGGGGTGGTATAGCGGGAGCTAGGCACCCACCCTACCTGAACAAGCAGACTGCTCAGCAAACTACCACCACCATACATTCATACTTTCACTACACCTCTCTAATCAACTTTTCCCTCACTGTTGCTCCCAAAGATGAAGCCACAACCCCAAGCACTAAGAAACAAGCTCCCAACAAGAGACACCATACTCGTTAATAACAACCCTGAGAAAGACCTCATCACTGGATAATTAATTTTGCCGGAATCAGAAGTCTATAAGGCGATAATGTCATTTCCACCAGGATCTGCAGAAGGTTACACTGAAGTTCGACAACAACACCTCAGAGAGATGGTAAATCCAATACTCGGCACATCTCCATCAATTCTTCTCTCCAAGTTAACAGCCTTCCTCAACAACTGCCTGGCTGGGCTGATTCCCGAAAAAACTAAACTTTCTTTTTTTGGAGCCTCATTATGCGATTTGAAGAAGAAGGATGGGGGACTCAGACCCATTATTGTTGGTAACATTCTTAGCCGTCTCGTTGCCAAAGCAGCAGTGAGAAACATTCGCCTAGAAGCTGCCATTTTACTCCAGCCACACCAACTGTGCTTTGGGGGCTCTAAACGCAGTGAAGCCGCAGCTCATGCAGCAAGGGCCCACATCAGGGACTTACCAAAAGACAAGGCCGTAGTCAAATTTGACTTTAGAAATGCCTTTAATATGGTGAAAAGAGATGTGGTCTTGCCAACCGATCGGGATCGGTTCCCCAGTCTTTTTCCTTTCATTTCTGCTGGCTACAGCAAACCATCAATTCTTTTGTTTGTCGAACATGAAATTCCCTCATCAGAGGGTGTTCAGCAGGGTGACCCACTCGCTCTACTTCTCTTTTGCCTGGCAGTAAGAGAACTAACTTCCAGCCTGTGAAACAATCTCAACAACTGTTACCTGGATGATGGCACTCTGGCAGGTACTGAAGAGTCCCTGCTAGAGGACATACAACTGGTAAAGACAGAGGGACTCATCCTCAATCCCTCCAAGTGTGAAATCATCACAACGAACTAGGAAATAATCAGTGCTGTGTGAACAATCCTCCCTGAAGTCTCTACTATCGCTGGGTAATCAGGCCATCGACACAGTCCTCAAGAACAAACTGAATGACTTGAAGACAATGGAGGAGAGAATAAAAAAAAATCTCGATGCCCATGATGCCCTGTATCTCCTCACAAGACGTCTTTCTCTGCCAAGAGTCACTTCCTGAGTGGCGCACCCTCTTTGGACAACCCAACACTCAACGAATGTGACTCACTCTCGAGATCAATCTTTAAGAAGGCACTGAAGCTGCCACTGGATGATCAGCATTGGGATCAGGCAACCCTCCCAGTGCGACTGGGAGGTATATAGGCGTGTGCAAGGCAACGAAGGTACATTTACCTGTGTTTGGCTTCCAGTGGACTAGCCAAGGAGATTGTCCCCAAACGCTGGAGAGGTGCGGTAGAAGTTCAAAACCCCAGGTTTATTGAAACAGTTGTGTTGTGGGACACCCTTGCCGATTCATCCAGTAGACCAGCTCCTCGCTCGCAAAGAGCACGAACAGTCACACTGGGACAAGCCGATCACGCAAAAAATAGGCAACACAATGCTCATTAATGCTTCAGGAAAGGACAAAACTCGTCTCTTAGTGGTGAAGGCACTGCATTCAGACTTCCTTCTAGCTGTTCCCAATTCCTCTCTGGGCACTCGACTCAACCCAAAGGCTATTCGGATTGGCGTTGCTCTTCGCCTAGCCGCCCCCATACTCACCGAACATTTGCGGCAGGGCGACGGCTGATCAGTTTGGACTTCATGGTCTCGTGTGTCACACATCAGAAGGGAAGTATGCAAGACATTATGAGGTCAGCAACATCTTAAAGAGAAGCCTCACCACAGCCCGTTGCCCAGCTCAAGAGAACCCCAAGTACAGAGGTTTGACGGAAGTCAAACGCTTCCTGATGGAGCCTCTATGCTACCCTGGAAGGATGGTAAGCAGATTGCATGGAACTACACCTGTGGAGCCATATTGGCAGACACCTATTTGCCATAGTCCGAAGCTGAAGAGGATGGAGCTGCCAGCTACAGGAAGACCCAGAAGACCCGCAAATATGAAGACCTTCCCCCTTGCTATAATTTCATCCCAATAGGGTCGGAGACCATTGGAGCATGGGGCAAGTGTGCTCTAAAGTTCCTCAAAGAGCTGAATGAAAAAATCATCATAGAAACCAAAGATCACAGGGCGGCCAACTTTCTCTTTCATAGACTTAGTGTTACGATCCAGAGGGGAAATGCCTGCAGCATTCTGGGCACGCGGCCAACCGCCGGGTAGCTGGACGAAGTATTCGAGATAGCTCTGAGATGTTATCTATGTTGTTCCAGTCCCAATCGCATTTTTTCCAATGTATTTTGTCTTTAAATAAAGTCTACATAGAATTTAGAATATAGGGGTGGTAGGAGAAGAAAATATTCAAACAGCTCCAGGGAGAACCTTGAGCATTCCCTGAAGTAAGTTTATTCTTTTCTCTGAGGATGAGGGTCCCCAGCTCAGTTCCAGAGGTGGTGCTTCCCTCCCTCCCTCCCTCTCTCCCTCTCTCTCTCTCTCTCTCTCTCTCTCTCTCTCTCTCTCTCTCTCTCTCTCTCTCTCGCTCTTGATAGACCTATATATAGATATATATATAGATATATATTTTTTTTTTTTTTCTTCAACAAACCGGCCGTATCCCACCAAGGCAGGGTGACCCAAAAAGAAAAACGAAAGTTTCTCTTTTTAAATTTAGTAATTTATACGGGAGAAGGGGTTACTAGCCCCTTGCTCCTGGCATTTTAGTCGCCTCTTACAACACGCATGGCTTACGGAGGAAGAATTCTGTTCCACTTCCCCATGGAGATAAGAGGAAATAAACAACAACAAGAACTAGAAAGAAAATAGAAGAAAACCCAGAGGGATGTGTATACATATGTATATACATATATATGCTTGTACATGCATGTGTAGTGTGACCTAAGTGTAAGTAGAAGTAGCAAGACGTACCTGAAATCTTGCATGTTTATGAGACAGAAAAAAAGGACACCAGCAATCCTACCATCATGTAAAACAATTACAGGCTTTCGTTTTACACTCACTTGGCAGGACGGTAGTACCTCCCTGGGCGGTTGCTGTCTACCAACCTACTACCTAGAATATATATATATATATATATATATATATATATATATATATATATATAATATATATATATATATATATATATATTCTTTCTTTCAACACACCGGCCGAATATGTAAAACTGACAAGGTAGTACCTCCCTGGGCGGTTGCTGTCTACCAACCTACTACCTAGAATATATATATATATATATATATATATATATATATATATATATGTCGTGCCGAATATGTAAAACTGGTCAGTTAGCAAGAACTCATTTAAAATTAAGTCCTTTCTAAAATTTTCTCTTGTACGTTTAAAGATATATTAAAAATTTATAATTTTGCGCCAAAAGGAACTTAGAAAACTTACCTAACCTTATTATAACAAGCTCAATTTATTTTAGCCTAACCCAACTAAATATATTTTAGATTCGTTTACAATAATTTAATACTAAACAAACACAGTGAAATATACTTTTTTCGTTAGATTCAGAATGATTTTGGCGAAATTATTGCATAAACAAATTTTCACTTGTCCTATATGGCAAGATGAGCATTGCTATTTAAGCCAAGATCGCAAGTTCTACCTATTCGGCACGACATATACATATATACATAACAACACTGCGACTAGACAAGGATTCGAACCCATGTTGATTTGGCCCGCCTCATGGTGATCGAGAACCACATGACGCTCTAACCCACAGGACTACCAATCCTAGAAGAATTACGCACCAAGCAGAGCTAGGTTAATGATCAATACCACTCGTTCGTGGGTACAATAATATAAAATACTGCTCTTTGGAGATAGTACAAATAACGGGGAGGAGAATGCACCCACACCACCGTATGTCCTCGGATCACGGTAAAACACCTAGCTCTGCTGGGTGCATGATTCTTCTAGGATTTGGTGGTCCTGTGGGTTACAGCGTCATGTGCTTTTCGCTCATCGTGAGCCGGGCCAAAACAACATGGGTTCAAATCCTTGTCTAGTCGCAGTGTTGTTATTGATCAATACCATATATATATATATATATATATATATATATATATATATATATATATATATATATATATGTGTGTGTGTGTGTGTGCAATAAGATCACAGTAAACAGGTGATTTCAAAATATGCAAAACAACCACTCTGAAAGAATAGAGAAATTCCAAGTGCTTTCGTGACTACTCACATTATCAAGGAACTATGAAAGTGAAGCATCCAAGGAAGCTATATAAGGGGTCCGGCTAGCACCTCACTATCAGATCCCACAACGGTTAAACACGTGACGCGCGGCGAGCCAACTTGGATAGGTCCTTTGCACAACTCACCCCCAAGCTATTCTACCCAAGAAAATTTAAACATTATTTGTCCAGTGTATTATTAAATTCTTCCCAAATTCTATTAATTATAAATGGATCTAATTTATATAAACCAAAGGAAATATTCATATTATTGTCAAAACTGCTTTTTATGAAACAAGATTCAATTATATTCCTGTCGACCATGGATGTTGAGAATTTTGGCCTTACCTGCTGTGTTTATTATAACTATATATAATGAACACTTAGCTGATAAATGACAGCAATTCGTCTACACAGCCGCCCCTGCAGACGAGGTCTAGAAGCTGTCGAAACCATCACAACAGTGGGCTGTCAAGAGATACAATTTGTAAGTATAAATTACCCCTAGGGGGTGTTATGTCAGCATATTTCATTCGATGATGGCTGACGAAATACCTACTTGTTTGGACTCAAAAGTCCACACCTTACTGCCGATTATAGGTTGATTA
>NW_027199273.1:15000-33878 GCF_038502225.1 Cherax quadricarinatus | reverse complement strand
ACTACTTGTGGAGAAATTTTCTCCAGGAGGGGGTTAGCACCCTTCAGCCCCTTTCAGCCCCTTTCAGCCCCTTTCAGCCCTGAGGGGCCCAGCCCTCTCAGAAGGGGCAAGCATCTTGTTTACTGCTACAGCAAGTAATTGATCCCAGATGCAGTACGAGTATGTGACGCGGTCAAGCGGTCACGCAGCCGCCGCTCCTTGCAAGAGTCCAGTGTTGTAAAGTGTAGCTTAATAAAAGACAGTCCATCTCTTACCTTAGCAAGACAAATAAGGAAAATCCTGCTCCCACATTATTACCATGGTAAAGAATGTGTACATTGTTGTCTATGCTTAAGACAGCAAGAATCAAGCATTTTGCTTTGCTTCATAGTGGAAATTTGGCAAGGAAGCGAAAGGTACTAGGTCAGCTTTTCCTTTATGTGCTAGGGGCATTGCGGCAGCGTATGAGGCTGAGAGGTCAGATTACTTTTCACCCTACTGGGAGTCACACGATTCCAGGATAACCAACAAAGAACTCTGATCCATGCATTAGTGTGAACAAAGTGTCTCAAAAAACACAATAAACACTTACAGAGAAGTGTAATCAACTTCTTTAGTGATAAGATTGTAATAAATGAACAAATCTTGAAGAACAGTTTAACGAGTGTTGCGATCCAACAGAGTGTAGTGTGACATTCTTCAAAGAACACTATTCTTCAATCAAGTCATCGGATATCCGGGTGTAACTATGTGTCAGATACATATACCTGGGTAAGTGTACTAATATGTAATGAGTACGATTGACTGTGCAGTTGAGTACAAAGTTACGAATTAGTTACAATAAACCCCGGTGAGAACGGTTCTTTGAGTCCACACACGTAAGTTTTGTCAGCAATCAGTGAATGAAATATGCTGACATAATACCCCCTAGAGGTAATTTATTATTAATGTATTTACTTTCCAGCCTGTTGCAAAATGGATACGACAGCTTCTCAAGACCTCGCCTGCAGGGGCGGCTGTGTAAGCGATTGCTGTCTTATCAAGCTAAGTTCCCCCTATATTTAATCTTTAACCTTAGTTGGTAAACCATTTCTCAACACTACTACTACTACAACTACTGTTACTATTACCACAACTACTATTACTACTGTTACTATTACTACTACCACTAGTACTGCTGTAACTACTACTATTACTGCTACTACGACTGTTACTACTACTACTACTACTACAATCACTATTACTGCTATTACTCCTACTACTGAAACTTCTGATGCAACTACTATGAATATTACTTCTGCCACCATTACTACTACTAATGATTAGTAATAAATTGCTTTAATTATCATAATTATTATTGCTGCATACTACATTTGAATTTTATTATTAACTCTCCTACTCTTATTACTACTTCTAATACAACAACTATTTCTATTACTGTTACCATTACTACTACCACTACCACTACTAGTACTACTACTAATACTACTACTTCTACTACTTCTTTTACGACTACTACCACTACAATTTCTACTAATTAAAAATAATTGTGTTATGTAATATTATTAGTATTAGTATTAGTAGTATATAATAATAATAATAATAATAATAATAATAATAATAATAATAATAATAATAATAATAATAATAATAATACTGTGAAGAACAAACAAGAAAATGAATGTTCCTTAAGTAATAACAAACTAAAAAGAGCAATTTGAGGAAATGTCTGGTAGAAGAATCAGTTGACGTTACGTAATGAGGCAGTTATGCGTAATAAGGTAATTAAGGATAATAACCAAAGAAAAAAAAAGATTTAATCCAGGTTAAGCACAAAATTAAAGTTGATGGGAAACTAAAAGAAGGAAAAAGATGAGGAGGAAAGGGGAGTAAGTGATGTAATTGTACAATAAAGAATAATCTTACTTGACATTTATTACAGAGACCATTTCACTTCCAGAGTGATGCCTTAACAACCATCACTGGCTGTCACCATCACTGGCTGTGCACAATTATGCTCAACACAGTTCCAACGATGTGAACAAATAGAAAAGATAACATACACCAAACTCCATGTCCATACCCCCCAAAAAACACACAATTGTAAACACTCAACAATGTCTGTTGGATACTCTCTCCCCCTTCCCCACCCAGATACTGCAAGACCTCGACAATTCTAGATAACAAAATAAAGCAGCCGACACCCGACAATACAGTTACTGTCATTATGATGCAGAAACTTCTTATATATGTAGAAACACAAAATGAAAACACTCCACACGGTGCACTTAAATAACATAATGAATACTAGTGAGTATAAGAAATGAAGTTTCCTACAGAAACCACTTAAAGTAACAATAATGGTCGTGTATTTGCACACCAAAGGCCCATCCATCGCAGGTTGATGCTGCAAACACCAGGAAGGGCTCACAGGCCCCGAAGAAAACTAAGAAAACTAGCAAGTACCTTTACTCATCATACTGGCTCACCTTAGCACACACAGACACCTGTGGTCACCACACACATTGTTTCTGTCATGACCACTCACACTAATGACATATCCACTCATGCTGTTCTCATTTCCAGTCATTGCATGCGTGATTGTTACACATGTCACCGTGAAGACACATATGTTATTTATGCAAAAAAAAGTATTACCAACACCCTCCACAATGCTCACCCTCACCAGCAGGCAAGCCCGAACATGTCCATCCCCTGAGCAATGTCTTGCTCCTACAAACTGAGCAGAGTGCTCACCATTAATTCGCAGTAACCCACAGAAAATAACTCTTCCTATGCCCGTATATACTCCTATTTCTACACAATGTCCGATACATCGATACATCGTCGCCACCATTACGTGCCTGTGTACCTCCCACACTTCAGACCCCCTCATGCTCCAGGCTGCGTACACGTAATCTACTGTCACGTAAGCCAGTGCACATGCCACCCCATCTTCCACCCCCCCATCCAAACTTAGTGCCTGCAAAACCGACACACCCCTCCCCCCACTCTCTCCACAACCCGACCTACCCATGCCCTGATCCACTACAGCCTTTCACAGAAGAAAACAGCATGGAAAGCCGTGTTACACCCCACACAACCCACAATGCCCCTCCCCACCCTCCTATCTCGCAAAACCTCCCCAGAAGGAAAAATCCTGTGAAAAACCGGAACATGACCTCCCGCACCCTTGGTTGCAACCTCAACTTCCTGAACCTCTCCCAGATAGATGCCCAGTCATAAATTGGGTAGAGCCCCTCCACTACCTGCACCTCGGGCCTCCCCATTCCCCTTTGTAAAACCCTCACCCTGACTTTCCTTACATCTCAAACTGCAGCCATTGCTCGCAACACTGCCTCGTGCTCCCTGAGATCCTCCCCTGTGTATGTCCAAATACTGCAATATTTCATGAACCTTTCCCAACCTTCCCTCCTGGAAATCCCCTCCTTCAACACCTCACACCTGATAAAAACGCATTTAACCCTCCTCTGGAGATCCAACAGAACCATCCCTCCCTTTTGCACAGGCAACATGACCACCTCCCTTTTCAATCACTCACACCCTGAACCTCACAAAAACCAGAACACCTTCCTCTGAATGCATGCTGTGACTGGTGCAGTTAATGGAAAATCCTGCATGATGAAACAAATCTTACTATACAAAAGCACATTAATCACTATTGCACACTGGAGAATAGTGAGGTGATGCGGCCTCAGTATCCTCAAAGTGGCCTCCACCCATTCCTCCAAACGACCCGAATTATCCTCCCATGCCCGTACTAAGTCCCCCAATAAAGTATACCACATATTTTCAACACATCCACACAGTACCTCACCACCTGACACCCCCACTCCTCCCTGCCTTCCCACGTCCCCAACCTGAGAATGAACGACTTCTCTTTATTCATTATCATCCCTGATGCCCCCCATAAATCCTCACCACCACCTCCAAACCACCCAAAACAGTCCTCTCATCCACCAAGATTGTCACATCGTCGACATACCCTACCAGACTCGACCATGGGTTCCCAGCCCCACCCCAATCCCCACACATACTTGCATCTACCAATCTATGAAAAGGTTCTTGCACACATGCAAACATTGCCACCTCCCCCTGCAAACACCCACTAACTTGAACATGAACACACTCCTGCCTGTACAGTGTACACCCAACCCACTATTGCCTCCCCAAAACCCTGACTCAATAAAATACGTTCTAATGCCATCCTCTGTGCAGTATCATAAGCTCCTCTCCAATCCAATGCTAACAAACCTCCCCTCTCCCCACCAAGCTCAGCTACGAAATCCCGTAATACCCCATGACCCATCACCATAGATCTTCTAAGCAAACCAAACTGGCTCGGGGAAACCACCTGTTCAATAAAGCACTTCAGGCAATTACCCATCACCTTTGCAAAAAGCTTATGGTCAGTGCTCATTAAGGAAAGTGCCTGGTAATCCGTAAGGGTCTGCTGATGTGACCCCTTCAGAACTAAAACCGCCACCCCCATCGCCTGCCCCGCCCCTAAACGACCGTCCTGTTTCATTGCATTCAATAATCTGACCAAAAACCCCCTCAACATATCCCAAATAAAACTCACATGGGAGCCCATCAACACCCGGCACCTTGCTCAGACCCTCCAATGCTCTCCAAATTTCCCTCTAATACCACTCTATCCCCAACCCCTAAATGTTTCCCTGCACAGCCACACAACTCCTCCAACAGCTCAGCTTGCACCCCTCTACTATGCCAATAACGCTCATACCACCTGTCAGCATAGATTCTCATGCCCTCTGTCGACCTGAACACCTGCCCAGTCTGATAACCTGCCTCCCCACCACACACCTCCAGCTGCGTAATGTTCGTCATGCTCCTACATTGCTGTTGGCCCCTCAGGACACAAGCTGATGGCCTATCCCCCCATAGCACCTCATCCATACCGACTCGAACCTTTCATTCTACAACTCTCATAACCTCTCCTTCAGGTCCTCAATCTCCCCCCACCTGGTACTGTCCCTGCAAAGCCCTACTATGGTAGTAATCTCATAAGCGCTGCTCCAGATAATTTGACATTCCATATCTCATGCGATTAATTCTCTTCCCTTCCTTTATATAAAATTACTGAATCCTAGCCTTGGTAATACCATCCCACCAACTTAAGACATCGTCAACCACCCACCCCTCCTCCCAAAGTTCTGCCCATAATGCTGCATCCCTCCCTCACCCCCTCCACATCTGTGAGAACCCTCATATTCAATTTCCAGTAATCCACCTGCATCCTAGCTAACTCCTCCCACCCCACCTCCACAGCCACAGCCATATGATCTGAAAAAGGGACATCCACAATACAAATTGAGATGATATCCACTTGCCTCATGACATATAGATGATCCAATCTTGCCTCATACCCCTGCTGCACAAACGTATGCTCCACCACCCACGACCCCCCCCCATGGCACACATCCCTTAACTGAACATCCCTGATAAGCTCCTCCCAGCATGTGTGAGAATCCCCCCATCCCTCTGTGCTCTACGTCTGCCCATCGAATTACACAATTCCAATCCCCCCACTACCACTATATCAGATAATGAATGGCAAAAATAAACCAACTCATATTTCACAAAAGTATTTTTAACCACAACATTCCCAGCCGGCACGTACACACACACAAAAACCACCCGTTCCCCTCCCCACTGCCCCTCGACATGAATAACCCATCCCTTTACCCCCCCTCGCTCCTGAGTAACACAAATGGCCTTGCCTTCCGGATCAAGATGGCGACCATCCCTTTTAGATGCTCCGAAAGCGCCACATATCTCCTGTAATCTTCCACCTCAAAAACTCTGCCTTCCTTCCAATTATGCTCCTTTAAGTAAATCACGTCCACATGGTGTCTGTCTACACAAAAACGTACTTAACCACACATGCTTCAGTTGTCAACACAGCCAATTAGCATTCAGCATTATACACCTGAGGCCTGATAATGCTTATGCCCTCTCCTTACCACAATACCCTTCACAATCTCACCAGGCCTTTTCAATCCTCCCTTGCCCCTCACACCACTCGTAACTCCAGGGCCACCCTTCTCTGCTCAGAGCTGTAGCTTTACTTCCCCCTTCCCCCCACTTCCATCCTTCTCCATCCACACCTTCTTCCCTGGACGTTGAGCGGGCGTTAACACGTCGTCAGAGTCAGATGTTGCCGCTGCCCGTTTCCTGGTACCAACATCTTCCTTCATCGATTGTCCTCCTCACAGTGTACACCCACCACTGTGGACTGCTCAACAGCCTCGCCAGGCTTCCGCTCATCCACGACTTGTGGAACATCACTCACAGCCACCTCCCGCCCAGATGCCTGCTCAAGTGCAGGCCCCAGACCACCCACAGGCCCTGCAACTGTAACCTCTTTGGGCAACTGGAATAATGACTGCATCATTGTCTCCACTGTCTTTATGAAGGCCTCGACACCCTCAGATTCCTGCTGCTCCACCAGCTCTGCTGGTTGCTTTGCAATCAGCTCATTCAGGGTAGGTTCCACCCCCTTAGCCTCCACAATCTCGCTCCATAGTTGACCACGCCTATCCTCTTTCTCCTTGGTGGGCTCAGGCACCACACACCCAGCTCCGGTGGGCGAAACACCAGCCAGCCCCCAAGACCGCCTGCACCGGCCACACTCAGCTGCAACATGATTGTAGTCGCTGCAAATTAGACACGTCCGCCTCTGCCCAGCGTACATCACCATGACTTGAGTTCTAAAATCATCCAGTGTCATGCACAATGGTATGGGATGTTGGAGTCATTTTGATGGTGTAACTCCCCTCAGAGAACCTGGCATATGCCCCCGACGCCCATTTTCCCTGTTGGATCACATGTATGACACCATACCTGTCAAAAGCCCGGCGAATGTCCACCTCGGTCTTATCAAAAGGCACATTCCTCACTTGCACCCATGTATACTGCGAGACACATCGACGAGCCATTAACTTACTTCCGAGGACACTTCCATACTGAGATGTTGAAACTGCACAAAAAGCCCCTCATACATCTGCGCATGTAGCAGCTTCACGAATATGTGATTCGATCCATCTAACACCACGCCAGACAGATCTTTGTCGTCGATGCTGTACATTTCATGCAGAATCAAGGGCAACAAATCTTGGGCCATCATAGACGTGATGGACCCACGCACTACAAAGTCACACTAACAGAGGAGGAGCAGGACGGCTATATATAGGCAGGAAGAGGTGGAGGTAGTAGTAGTGGTAGTAGTAGTAGTAGTAGTAGTACAAGAATTGTATATAATACCGACAGGATGAAATGACACATGCACAACACCCGGGCATCCCCACCGTAGACGTTTCGCCATCCAGCCAGCCACTGGATGGCGAAACGTCCACAACAAAGACAACCAGACTGGTCTTCTGCTAAAACTATCTTCCCTACTTCCAACTCGAACAGTCGCCGTTTAGTTGAATCCTCTCTTATACACAACTTTCCTTGTATGAACCTTAGCCCTGGCTTCGTCTCTGTAGATGCCTTCCTCTCCCACTACATTGTAAAATGCTCCAAACTTCAGAACACCCGTGACTTAACCTGAATCCTCATTTTTTTTCTTCTTCTTCTTCTTTTTTCTTTTTCTTCTTCTCTTCCCCTTTCCTCTCTCCTTTTCTCCTCTGGGTTGTCTTTCTCTCTCCTGTCTCGTGTTTCTGTTCCTTCTTTATTTTATTTCACCACTTCCCCTTTCACGCACCTCGTGGTCGAAGGCGAAGCAATATGTTGTGTGTTGACATTGTAAAGGGTGCGATTTACCCGACAATGACTTCTGCTATACTGCCAGCAATCATCAGAGACACTTATGGTATTGGCAACGATGAGCTGCATGGAATAACTTTGAATGGTACGTCGAGGATCTTCATAAAGTTTTGTATGGTGGCTGCATACGAACGGACAGTGACCCTATACCAGAAGTGCCTTCCTTTGATTTCTGGGCTGGAGATACATTTGAGGGATGCTTCCAGATCCTACACATGGGTATGAATCTGTAACGTTCCCTTTGAAGCGGACGCCATGGACGTTAGTGAGACTTTCAGGAGTTTTGGCGAAGTGCATACTGCGACGTTGGGAAGGTGGAAGGACGGGCTCTACGCTGGATTGCCTGAAGGTACTTTTACCTTGAAAATGATGTTGAGGAGGCCCATTCCCTCTTATGTTATCCTTGAGGAGTTTCGGACATAGGTGTACATAGCACATGCAGGACAACGGAGAACATGTCACTTGTGTGGTGCTTTTAATCTCAAGGCAGCGGGTGTGGAAGGGTGGCTGCCCCGCGTCTGAAGGACTTGGCGACGATGGTGGTGTCTGCACCTTTGGGGAGTTCTTCATTGGCGCCTGTGGTGAGAGACGGAAAGATGACTTGGGCAGAAGAGGAAGAGGGCATGGAGGAATGTTGTGTGTCGTTGTTGGAGGTGTCGGGCGCCCCCTCGG
Source organism: Cherax quadricarinatus (assembly GCF_038502225.1). NCBI lineage: Eukaryota > Metazoa > Arthropoda > Malacostraca > Decapoda > Parastacidae > Cherax > Cherax quadricarinatus. The sequence goes on along the minus strand of NW_027199273.1, from coordinate 25,412 downwards.
GGGGAGGGGGCTTGGACCTGCAACAGAGCCTGTGGCAGGGGTGATGACTGGTGATCTCCAGGAGGACTTGGAGCTCCCCCTGCAGGAAATGCTCAAAACTTTACTGGATGAGCCGGCAGAGGTTTTATCCACTGTGGGGGAGGTTTCCCAGCTTGTTGCTGAGGACCTGGCACAGGAACCAGGGCACGTTGGTTTTGGGGACTGATGTTTTGCAAGTCCAGTGGGTGGAGGCTGAAGTCCAAGAGACTGGTGAGGGTGTAGAGATGGAGCTAGGAATCATGTCTAGGAAACGGGTGGGGGGTTTGTCGGCTGAGGTTCTCACTCCGGCCTAGTGCCCTGGTAAGAAGACATGGGGGGATGTGGCTAGGATGGGGTTGAAGAGTGCACAGGTGAGGGAGGGGGATCAGGAGGGGAAGAGTGCACGAGAGAAGTCGGGTACTTTGAAAGGTGTTGCGGGTAAGACCCCGAGGCATAGGGGAAAGCCCCCATTTTTGAAGAATTCAAAGTGTATAACTATTAATGTCAATGGCCTTAGGGCTGAAGTAAAGTGTGCTTGGGTGGAGTGTGTTCTAAGGCATTTTGATATAGATGTGCATTTCATTCAGGAGCACAATTTTAAGTATGGATGTGAGTTGAGGTTGAGAGGTTATAGGCTGTTTGTGGGTAGTTCAGAGAGGCTAAAGGGTGGGGTGGCGGTGAGGGAGTCCAGCCCCTTTCCTGTTATTGCATGGGAGGAGGTTGGTGAGGGTAGATAGGGTCTAGGGGAGGTGTGGGTGTTCTTTTTTTTGGGTGTTTATATGCTGGCAGACGGGCATAATCAAGTAAAGGTGGATTTTGTGCGGGACGTTTTGTTATATTTTCTGCGGAGTTTACCCATGGTGTCAGTGCTGGGAGGCGACTGGAACTGTCATCAGGAACAAGGATGTGGAGCGGCGAGGGGCGGGTTATGTGCTTGGGGTGTTACGGGAAGTTCTGCAGGATGTGGGGGTCTATGATGTGGTGGGAGCTGATCGGTGGAGGATGGAGCACACGTTCTTGAGGAGAGGCTATGCTGTGAGATTGGATAGAATGTGACTCTGGGGCTTACGGTCGGGCAGGTACAGACTGTTGACATTGGGTTTTCAGACCATTGAGCAGTTGTGATGGAGCTGGAGTGGACTGCTATGGTTCGAAGATATTCAGGTTATTGGAAAATGAATGTGCGGTTACTTACTTGGGAGGGGGAGAGTCTGTCTTTCAGGGATTGGTGGGAACCTTTCTGGGGCAGCAAGGGATCCAGGGTTGGATGTGTTGGAATGATGGGAGTCGAGAGCTAAGCCGGGGATTATGACATTATAGGACTAGGGGTAGAGATGAGGTGTGGTGGAGGTTCAGGCTGCAAAAATATCTGGAGGGGCAGCTGAATGTTTATGAGGGGGGAGGGGGTGGTAGGTATGGAGAAATTGCAGACATGAGGGGTAGGTTGACTGACATACAAAATGAGCGTTTCAATGCCATATGTGTCGGGGGGGTTGGAGGAGGTGCTTTGGGGTGACAGGCCCTCAGGTTATGTTTTGCGCAGGTTTTGGGAAAGGCAACAGGTGACTACATTTATGAATTTGGAGATGTGTATGGGTGTCGGGGGATATCGGGGGGTGGGGGCAGGTGCTTTGCACGACGGAAAGCATGAGTGCCTATGCGGATCATTGGTCTACAGAGAAACTGAAGAAGGGAGTGGGAGGGGACCGTGAGGGGGATTTGTTTGGTGATGGGATTCTGAATGCTTTGGGTGACGAGGAATGAGTGGCACTCGGAGGTGAGACTAGTGAGGGGGAGGTGGAGGAGGCTGTGACTGGGATGAGTAGGGGAAAGACACCCAGGATTGATGGGATACCTAATGATTTTTATTTGGCATACTGGGATTGCATAAAGAATTGTCTGGTATTGTTGCTTAACTGTATGAAGGATGGGGGTGTGTTAGGTACGACGCAGGGTATGGGGTTGTTGTTTTGGTGCCTAAAAAGGGGGGGGGGACACTGAGTGCATATCGGGCAATTTCCCTTATGTGTTCAGATTACAAAATTTTTGTGAAAGTATTACGTAACCGGATGAAGAGTGTGATTAGTTTGGTTATCCATCAGGAACAGTTTGGAATACCAGGGCAGAGCATGCGTGCGGGGCATGGGAGAATTAGAAATTTTTTGGACGGCTGCCAGGGGGGGTTATCTTGGGGATAGATTGGAAGGAGGCATATGACTGTGTGGATAGGCAGATGATGGTTATTTTGTTGAAAGAGGGCTTTGGAGAGGAGGTTGTCCGATGAGTCGCTATGTTGTATTCGTCTTCTTTGGTCAGGGTTCAGGTGAATGGCAGGTTGGGTTTGCTGGTGCATATGGAGAGGGATTTGAGATAGGGATGTCCATTGTCTCAAATTCTCTTTGCATGTATGCAGGATCCCTTTCATAGGCTCATTGAGGGCAGAGTGCAGGAAAGGGTGAGAGGGGAGCTAGCAGTGCAGGGACAGTGGGTTATGTAGACGACACCACGGTACTGGTGGGAGGTGAGGCAGGTTTGCGAAACATGGAAAGGGTGATCGGGGTCTTTGGGGCAGTGACGGGAATGAGGGTTAATGGAGTGAAGCCGAGGTTACAAGAGGTAGGTACTTGGGTGGGGAAGGGGTTTGGGCGAGGCGTATGGGTGGTCTGTTGTGGATAGTCTTAGGATCTGTGGGTTGGTGTACTTGGCAGATATCCAGGAGGTGCAGAGGGTGAATTCAGAGGTGGTTGTGGGTAGTGCTTTGGGTAGACAAAGAGGTTTGACGGCCGGGGAGGTTACGTTACAGCAGAGGGTGGTGGTGATGAACACCTCTGTTTTTAGTAAGCTGTGGAGAGTGGCAGAGGTATATCCTCTGAGGGAGGTTGATATTGGGGAACTGCAGAGGAGGGTCTTGAGATGTGTGGGGTTATGGAAGGTCATGGTTAAGGAAGGACATCATGATATCAAACGTTCGGCAGGGTGGCTTGGGCCTCATCCCTTTGGGGTCTCGAGCGAAGGCTGTCTATGTGAAACAGTGCTTCCTCAGGGCGGGTGGGGAGAGGGGTAAACGGGTAGGGGAGGTCATGGTTGATGTACAGAAATGGTGGGGGGGGGAAGGAGTTGTTGGTGTGTGAGGATATGCTGCGTTTTCTGTTACGGCGTTCCACGCAGTTTATTTTTGCAAATCCTTGGGGATTGTAAGCATGTGGTTAGTGAGGGTTTTCCATCTGTGGGGAGGGGTAACATTTCGTCACTGAGGGCTTTGACTTTTGATGTAGGTGGAGTTCCTAAGGACGTCAGGAGGGCTGTCATGTATGTAGTGGCATATTTTTTGTTTGTTTCTTGGGGTATGAGGGAGGTTGGGGGTGTTTGTAGGGTGAGGGTGCTTGCAGCATGCGTCTACAGGACACTTTGTAGGAATAGGCATATATATATGGGAGGAAGTGGATGACCAGGTTTCCTGAAGGATATCGCAGCCTGATGGTGAACAGTTTACTTCAGTTGGGGGTGGGGTAGACCTGATAAGGACTGGACTCCCTGTTTTTTTTTTTTATCTGATAGGTTAGGTACTAGTAGTGTTTAAGGTATAATTGGGTGGGGCGTATACATACGTCTAGACGTGGGGCTTAGGGGTGTACGTGATTGTGGCGTGCGGAATGGCGGAAGCGTGTGTGCCGGGAGGGGGGGGGGGTGAGCTATGGTTATACTTTTCTGCATGCCTGTGGGGCTTATGCCTACTTTTAGTTTTCATGGTTGTTTAATGTTTTATAATGCTTTTCTGGTTTCTGGTTTTATCTTTTGTATTACTTTTGTACAGTGTTTAGTATGTACAGGCAAACATGTATCTTTTGCTATTTTATTTTATTTTTCTGTTTTACTATATGTAGTAATGTCATGTAGCTGTTTTTTACGACATGTGTCGATCATAGGAACCTATAACGTGTTTTATTTATAGGTTGTCCTGTGTGTTATTATTCTATTTGCCATGTATGTCAGATGTTGTTTTATTCCCGTGATGTTTGTGTGACTCTTGCATGTTTTCAAAGGTAGCGTTTGTATATATTTTATGTTTTGTAGCATAAGTATAATAGACACATGTGCAACTCTTGGGTATCTTTATCGTATTCTATTCAAGATTGATGGACTGACCACATTGACTCAAGGCTGAGGGACTGATTACCTCATTCTCTTCCTGTTCTCCAAGTTTCTCCTTTGTATGGACTGATGAAGCCACTGTGTGGCGAAACGTTTCCTCAATAAAGATACCCAAGAGTTGCACATGTGTCTAATTCAACAACATGTCGGTTCTCTGAACTATTCATCTACAAGCATAAGTATAGTTGTGTTTAACCTTAGTGAACTGCTTTTCACTTGTGGGTTACTACAACGGCGGTTTTGACGCCTTTTATGATTTTTTTTTTTATCAGAGAGCTGCAATTTGCAGTCCTTGGGATGTGTGCGGTATATCAGGGTGGTTTTCTTTTAATTTTTTTGGGACTATCGGCGTATTTTAGGTTGTGATACTGCTAGGGTTTCTTGATTAAAGTTATTTTATGTTTGTAAATCTAGGAACAACACGTTCGTTTGTGGAGGACTTGTAGGCACAGTTAGGAACCTGTTGTTTATTTTTAATTATTTTCCATTTTCTTACATAAGCCAAACTTCAGATTGTGTGTGGGTTGTTAGGGGTGTTTTTTCTTTTTTTTTTTTAACTTGTAATTATTTTTTGAGATCTGTTTCACATATGCGATTGTGTTATGTTCAAGTTATTTTATCCGAAGTTATTCTTTGGTTTTGTACTTTGACACTGTTTTCTTTTGTATATATATATATATATATATATATATATATATATATATATATATATGTATATATATATAAATATGTATATATATGTCGTGCCGAATAGGCAGAATTTGCGATCTTGGCTTAAATAGCAACGTTCATCTTGCCATATAGGACAAGCGAAAATTTGTGTATGCAATAATTTCACCAAAATCATTCTGAACCTAACGAAAAAAATATATTTCACTGTGTTTGTTTAGTATTAAATTATTGTAAACAAATCTAAAATATATTTAGTTGGGTTAGGCTAAAATAAATTGTTCTTGTTATAATAAGGTTAGGTAAGTCTTCTAAGATCTTTTGGTGCAAAATTAAAAATTTTTACATTAACATTAATGAAAAAAATATATCTTTAAACGTATAAGAGAAAATTTTAGAAAGGACTTAATTTTAAATGAGTTCTTGCTAATTGACCAGTTTTACATATTCGGCACGATATATATATATATATATATATATATATATATATATATATATATATATATATATATATATATATATATATATATATATATATATATATATATATATATAGGAAGTCAATCGTTGAAATAACTCTCTAAGAACTACTTGCTAAGTATGATAATTTCCAATTTTTGCCTAAAAATATTACACACACATACACACATACACACATACACACACACACACACACACACACACACACACACACATATATATATATATATATATATATATATATATATATATATATATATATATATATATATATATATATATATATATATATATATATATATATATATATATATATATATATATATATATATATATATATATATATATATATATATATATATATATATATATATATATATATATATATATATATATATATATATATATATAAATATATATATATATATATATATATGTGTGTGTGTGTGTGTGTGTGTGTATGTGTGTCGTACCGAATATGTAAAACTTATTATTAAAGATTCGCCGGTATTCTCCCGGCCCAGGCCTTTTCCAAGTGGTGGCCCGGCCTTGGCTCCCTCTTTAGGGAGTATCTGAGACCTAAGTCTCCCATGGGAGGAGGCACAAGTACCTCATCTTTGGGACCAACTGTCCCCAGGCCTAGCCACAAGCTAGGCTTCTCTGGTCTGCCATCCCCGCCACAAGGGGGCTAATGGGAGAGTCTTGTGAGCTACAAGCTCGGCTCAAGCACCTACCCTACCCTAGAAGGGCTGGGCATGGTGTCGATCAATGTAAAACTTTTAATTTTTGCTTAAATAGCAATGCTCTTCTTGCCTAATAAGGCAAGTGAAAATTTATGTATGCAATAATTACGCAAAAATCATTCTGAACGTAACTATAAAAATATATTTCATTGTGTTTATTTATTATTAAATTAATGTAAGCTTATCTAAAATATAGTTAGTTGGATTATGCTAAATTAAATTGTGCTTTTTGTAATAAGGTTACGTAAGTTTTCTAAGGTTCTTTTGGTACAAAATCATTAATTTTTACATTAACATAAATTAAAAATATATCTTTAAACGTATAATAGAAAATTTTAGAAAGGGTTTAATTTTAAATAAGTTTTTGCTAATTGACCAGTTTTACCTGTTCGGCACGACATTACACACACACACACACACACACACACACACACACACACACACACACACACACACACACATATATATATATATATATATATATATATATATATATATATATATATATATATATATATATATATATATATATATATATATATCTTATATCGACACCGAAACTTTTCATTTAATAACTTTCAAATTTCTTCCTCCATTATATGTTTAACATTTGATTTACTTTTTACTTAAACAAAAAGTCTGGAACTACCTTGCTTTTGTTCATTTCCTTGTCAAAATTTCTGTTTTCCTCTCTTCTTACATTTGTATATTCATTTATTGAATCTTTGACTTACTGACAAGTTTCTTGACTGACTCACGTCCCTTGATTCCAAACCCTCATTTCTATAGCTCTCCAACACCTTCCGTTAAAACTTTATTAATACCGTCTTATATTCGTATCGGGAATAAACTGTTTAGTTCCTCTGTCATGTACACATCAGAACTCTTGTATAGTTTGTATTGTCTGTCCCTTGTTCTATATTGTTTCAGTTAATTTATCTTAAATGCTGTTATAAATTAATGTACTTCTTTTATAATCTAGTCCTTCATAATAATAATTTTTCTTATGTCCTGAGTCTTATTTCACAGTGTACGTTATTTCACAGTGTACGTTATTTCACAGTGTACGTTATTTCACAGTGTACGTTATTTCATAGGGTATGTTATTTCACAGTGTATGTTATTTCACAGGGTACGTTATTTCACAGTGTACGTTATTTCACAGTGTACGTTATTTCACAGAGTACGTTATTTCACAGAGTACGTTATTTCAGCGTACGTTTTTTTTTCTAGTGGCACATGATCACTTTTTCCAAATGTGTTTAATAGGTTATGTTGGAAATTTCTTCCCCTGTTCAAGTAAACACTGAATCTAATATTAACGGTGTGTTGCTGTGTCTCACTGTCGGTGTGTTGCTGTGTCTCACTGTCGGTGTGTTGCTGTGTCTCACTGTCGGTGTGTTGCTGTGTCTCACTGTCGGTGTGTTGCTGTGTCTCACTGTCGGTGTGTTGCTGTGTCTCACTGTCGGTGTGTTGCTGTGTCTCACTGTCGGTGTGTTGCTGTGTCTCACTGACGGTGTGTTGCTGTGTCTCACTGTCGGTGTGTTGCTGTGTCTCACTGTCGGTGTGTTGCTGTGTCTCACTGTCGGTGTGTTGCTGTGTCTCACTGTCGGTGTGTTGCTGTGTCTCACTGTCGGTGTGTTGCTGTGTCTCACTGACGGTGTGCTGCTGTGTCTCACTGACGGTGTGTTGCTGTGTCTCACTGACGGTGTGCTGCTGTGTCTCACTGTCGGTGTGCTGCTGCCTCTCACTGTCGGTGTGTTGCTGTGTCTCACTGTCGGTGTGTTGCTGTGTCTCACTGTCGGTGTGTTGCTGTGTCTCACTGTCGGTGTGTTGCTGTGTCTCACTGACGGTGTGTTGCTGTGTCTCACTGTCGGTGTGTTGCTGTGTCTCACTGTCGGTGTGTTGCTGTGTCTCACTGTCGGTGTGTTGCTGTGTCTCACTGACGGTGTGTTTCTGTGTCTCACTGTCGGTGTGTTGCTGTGTCTCACTGTCGGTGTGTTGCTGTATCTCACTGTCGGTGTGTTGCTGTGTCTCACTGTCGGTGTGTTGCTGTGTCTCACTGACGGTGTGTTGCTGTGTCTCACTGTCGGTGTGTTGCTGTGTCTCACTGTCGGTGTGTTGCTGTGTCTCACTGTCGGTGTGTTGCTGTGTCTCACTGTCGGTGTGTTGCTGTGTCTCACTGTCGGTGTGTTGCTGTGTCTCACTGTCGGTGTGTTGCTGTGTCTCACTGACGGTGTGTTGCTGTGTCTCACTGTCGGTGTGTTGCTGTGTCTCACTGTCGGTGTGTTGCTGTGTCTCACTGTCGGTGTGTTGCTGTGTCTCACTGACGGTGTGTTTCTGTGTCTCACTGTCGGTGTGTTGCTGTGTCTCACTGTCGGTGTGTTGCTGTATCTCACTGTCGGTGTGTTGCTGTGTCTCACTGTCAGTGTGTTGCTGTGTCTCACTGACGGTGTGTTGCTGTGTCTCACTGTCGGTGTGTTGCTGTGTCTCACTGTCGGTGTGTTGCTGTGTCTCACTGTCGGTGTGTTGCTGTGTCTCACTGTCGGTGTGTTGCTGTGTCTCACTGTCGGTGTGTTGCTGTGTCTCACTGTCGGTGTGTTGCTGTGTCTCACTGTCGGTGTGTTGCTGTGTCTCACTGTCGGTGTGTTGCTGTGTCTCACTGACGGTGTGTTGCTGTGTCTCACTGTCGGTGTGTTGCTGTGTCTCACTGTCGGTGTGTTGCTGTGTCTCACTGTCGGTGTGTTGCTGTGTCTCACTGACGGTGTGTTGCTGTGTCTCACTGTCGGTGTGTTGCTGTGTCTCACTGTCGGTGTGTTGCTGTGTCTCACTGTCGGTGTGTTGCTGTGTCTCACTGTCGTTGTGTTGCTGTGTCTCACTGTCGGTGTGTTGCTGTGTCTCACTGTCGGTGTGTTGCTGTGTCTCACTGTCGGTGTGTTGCTGTGTCTCACTGTCGGTGTGTTGCTGTGTCTCACTGTCGGTGTGTTGCTGTGTCTCACTGTCGGTGTGCTGCTGTGTCTCACTGACAGTGTGTTGCTGTGTCTCACTTTCGGTGTGTTGCTGTGTCTCACTTTCGGTGTGTTGCTGTGTCTCACTTTCGGTGTGTTGCTGTGTCTCACTTTCGGTGTGCTGCTGTGTCTCACTTTCGGTGTGTTGCTGTGTCTCACTTTCGGTGTGTTGCTGTGTCTCACTGTCGGTGTGTTGCTGTGTCTCACTCTCGGTGTGTTGCTGTGTCTCACTGACGGTGTGTTGCTGTGTCTCACTGTCGGTGTGTTGCTGTGTCTCACTGTCGGTGTGTTGCTGTGTCTCACTGTCGGTGTGTTGCTGTGTCGTAGTAGGTTGGTAGACAGCAACCACCCAGGGAAGTACTACCGTCCTGCCAGATGACTGTGAAACAGAAACCTGTAACTGTTTTGCATGATGGTAGGATTGCTGGTTTCTTTTTCTGTCTCATAAACACGCTAGATAACAGGGATATCTTGCTACTCCTACTTACACTTTGGTCACACTTCACAGACACGCACATGCATATATATATATACATACATCTAGGTTTTTCTCCTTTTTCTAAATAGCTCTTGTTCTTCTTTATTTCTTCTATTGTCCATGGGGAAGTGGAAAAGAATCTTTCCTCCGTAAGCCATGCGTGTCGTATGAGGCGACTAAAATGCCGGGAGCAATGGGCTAGTAACCCCTTCTCCTGTAGACATTTACTAAAAAAGAGAAGAAGAAAAACTTTATAAAACTGGGATGCTTGAATGTGCGTGGATGTAGTGCGGATGACAAGAAACAGATGATTGCTGATGTTATGAATGAAAAGAAGTTGGATGTCCTGGCCCTAAGCGAAACAAAGCTGAAGGGGGTAGGGGAGTTTCGGTGGGGGGAAATAAATGGGATTAAATCTGGAGTATCTGAGAGAGTTAGAGCAAAGGAAGGGGTAGCAGTAATGTTGAAGGATCAGTTATGGAAGGAGAAAAGAGAATATGAATGTGTAAATTCAAGAATTATGTGGATTAAAGTAAAGGTTGGATGCGAAAAGTGGGTCATAATAAGCGTGTATGCACCTGGAGAAGAGAGGAATGTAGAGGAGAGAGAGAGATTTTGGGAGATGTTAAGTGAATGTATAGGAGCCTTTGAACCAAGTGAGAGAGTAATTGTGGTAGGGGACCTGAATGCTAAAGTAGGAGAAACTTTTAGAGAGGGTGTGGTAGGTAAGTTTGGGGTGCCAGGTGTAAATGATAATGGGAGCCCTTTGATTGAACTTTGTATAGAAAGGGGTTTAGTTATAGGTAATACATATTTTAAGAAAAAGAGGATAAATAAGTATACAAGATATGATGTAGGGCGAAA
>NW_027199273.1:0-7500 GCF_038502225.1 Cherax quadricarinatus | reverse complement strand
ATAACAGGGATATCTTGCTACTCCTACTTACACTTTGGTCACACTTCACAGACACGCACATGCATATATATATATACATACATCTAGGTTTTTCTCCTTTTTCTAAATAGCTCTTGTTCTTTTTTATTTCTTCTATTGTCCATGGGGAAGTGGAAAAGAATCTTTCCTCCGTAAGCCATGCGTGTCGTATGAGGCGACTAAAATGCCGGGAGCAATGGGCTAGTAACCCCTTCTCCTGTATACAATTACTAAAAAAGAGAAGAAGAAAAACTTTATAAAACTGGGTTGCTTAAATGTGCGTGGATGTAGTGCGGATGACAAGAAACAGATGATTGCTGATGTTATGAATGAAAAGAAGTTGGATGTCCTGGCCCTAAGCGAAACAAAGCTGAAGGGGGTAGGAGAGTTTCAGTGGGGGGAAATAAATGGGATTAAATCTGGAGTATCTGAGAGAGTTAGAGCAAAGGAAGGGGTAGCAGTAATGTTAAATGATCAGTTATGGAAGGAGAAAAGAGAATATGAATGTGTAAATTCAAGAATTATGTGGATTAAAGTAAAGGTTGGATGCGAGAAGTGGGTCATAATAAGCGTGTATGCACCTGGAGAAGAGAGGAATGCAGAGGAGAGAGAGAGATTTTGGGAGATGTTAAGTGAATGTATAGGAGCCTTTGAACCAAGTGAGAGAGTAATTGTGGTAGGGGACTTGAATGCTAAAGTAGGAGAAACTTTTAGAGAGGGTGTGGTAGGTAAGTTTGGGGTGCCAGGTGTAAATGATAATGGGAGCCCTTTGATTGAACTTTGTATAGAAAGGGGTTTAGTTATAGGTAATACATATTTTAAGAAAAAGAGGATAAATAAGTATACACGATATGATGTAGGGCGAAATGACAGTAGTTTGTTGGATTATGTATTGGTAGATAAAAGACTGTTGAGTAGACTTCAGGATGTACATGTTTATAGAGGGGCCACAGATATATCAGATCACTTTCTAGTTGTAGCTACACTGAGAGTAAAAGGTAGATGGGATACAAGGAGAATAGAAGCATCAGGGAAGAGAGAGGTGAAGGTTTATAAACTAAAAGAGGAGGCAGTTAGGGTAAGATATAAACAGCTATTGGAGGATAGATGGGCTAATGAGAGCATAGGCAATGGGGTCGAAGAGGTATGGGGTAGGTTTAAAAATGTAGTGTTAGAGTGTTCAGCAGAAGTTTGTGGTTACAGGAAAGTGGGTGCAGGAGGGAAGAGGAGCGATTGGTGGAATGATGATGTAAAGAGAGTAGTAAGGGAGAAAAAGTTAGCATATGAGAAGTTTTTACAAAGTAGAAGTGATGCAAGGAGGGAAGAGTATATGGAGAAAAAGAGAGAAGTTAAGAGAGTGGTGAAGCAATGTAAAAAGAGAGCAAATGAGAGAGTGGGTGAGATGTTATCAACAAATTTTGTTGAAAATAAGAAAAAGTTTTGGAGTGAGATTAACAAGTTAAGAAAGCCTAGAGAACAAATGGATTTGTCAGTTAAAAATAGGAGAGGAGAGTTATTAAATGGAGAGTTAGAGGTATTGGGAAGATGGAAGGAATATTTTGAGGAATTGTTAAATGTTGATGAAGATAGGGAAGCTGTGATTTCGTGTATAGGGCAAGGAGGAATAACATCTTGTAGGAGTGAGGAAGAGCCAGTTGTGAGTGTGGGGGAAGTTCGTGAGGCAGTAGGTAAAATGAAAGGGGGTAAGGCAGCCGGGATTGATGGGATAAAGATAGAAATGTTAAAAGCAGGTGGGGATATAGTTTTGGAGTGGTTGGTGCAATTATTTAATAAATGTATGGAAGAGGGTAAGGTACCTAGGGATTGGCAGAGAGCATGCATAGTTCCTTTGTATAAAGGCAAAGGGGATAAAAGAGAGTGCAAAAATTATAGGGGGATAAGTCTGTTGAGTGTACCTGGTAAAGTGTATGGTAGAGTTATAATTGAAAGAATTAAGAGTAAGACGGAGAATAGGATAGCAGATGAACAAGGAGGCTTTAGGAAAGGTAGGGGGTGTGTGGACCAGGTGTTTACAGTGAAACATATAAGTGAACAGTATTTAGATAAGGCTAAAGAGGTCTTTGTGGCATTTATGGATTTGGAAAAGGCGTATGACAGGGTGGATAGGGGGGCAATGTGGCAGATGTTGCAAGTGTATGGTGTAGGAGGTAGGTTACTGAAAGCAGTGAAGAGTTTTTACGAGGATAGTGAGGCTCAAGTTAGAGTATGTAGGAAAGAGGGAAATTTTTTCCCAGTAAAAGTAGGCCTTAGACAAGGATGTGTGATGTCACCGTGGTTGTTTAATATATTTATAGATGGGGTTGTAAGAGAAGTAAATGCGAGGGTCTTGGCAAGAGGCGTGGAGTTAAAAGATAAAGAATCACACACAAAGTGGGAGTTGTCACAGCTGCTCTTTGCTGATGACACTGTGCTCTTGGGAGATTCTGAAGAGAAGTTGCAGAGATTGGTGGATGAATTTGGTAGGGTGTGCAAAAGAAGAAAATTAAAGGTGAATACAGGAAAGAGTAAGGTTATGAGGATAACAAAAAGATTAGGTGATGAAAGATTGAATATCAGATTGGAGGGAGAGAGTATGGAGGAGGTGAACGTATTCAGATATTTGGGAGTGGACGTGTCAGCGGATGGGTCTATGAAAGATGAGGTGAATCATAGAATTGATGAGGGAAAAAGAGTGAGTGGTGCACTTAGGAGTCTGTGGAGACAAAGAACTTTGTCCTTGGAGGCAAAGAGGGGAATGTATGAGAGTATAGTTTTACCAACGCTCTTATATGGGTGTGAAGCGTGGGTGATGAATGTTGCAGCGAGGAGAAGGCTGGAGGCAGTGGAGATGTCATGTCTGAGGGCAATGTGTGGTGTGAATATAATGCAGAGAATTCGTAGTTTGGAAGTTAGGAGGAGGTGCGGGATTACCAAAACTGTTGTCCAGAGGGCTGAGGAAGGGTTGTTGAGGTGGTTCGGACATGTAGAGAGAATGGAGCGAAACAGAATGACTTCAAGAGTGTATCAGTCTGTAGTGGAAGGAAGGCGGGGTAGGGGTCGGCCTAGGAAGGGTTGGAGGGAGGGGGTAAAGGAGGTTTTGTGTGCGAGGGGCTTGGACTTCCAGCAGGCATGCGTGAGCGTGTTTGATAGGAGTGAATGGAGACAAATGGTTTTTAATACTTGACGTGCTGTTGGAGTGTGAGCAAAGTAACATTTATGAAGGGATTCAGGGAAACCGGCAGGCCGGACTTGAGTCCTGGAGATGGGAAGTACAGTGCCTGCACTCTGAAGGAGGGGTGTTAATGTTGCAGTTTAAAAACTGTAGTGTAAAGCACCCTTCTGGCAAGACAGTGATGGAGTGAATGATGGTGAAAGTTTTTCTTTTTCGGGCCACCCTGCCTTGGTGGGAATCGGCCGGTGTGATAATAAAAAAAAAAAATATATATATATATATATATATATATATATATATATATATATATACGTTCATCACCTGGAATTTTAAATAAAAGTAAAATCTACCGAAGCCTCCGCCTCGGAATTACAAGTTTTATCCTGGTGTGTTTACCCGGGAGTGAATAGTGAAAGCTAATAGGAGGATAAAAACACGAGGAAAAAAGCATTGACAGAAAGAGAGGGAAGAGGAGTGAAGGGAGGAGAGATGAAATAAGGAAGAAGGAAGGAATTACTGGTCGGAAGAGGAGAGAGAGGAAGGAGAAGAGGGAAAGGGGGAAGTGAAAAGGATCATGGAGGGAAAAAGATGCAGGGAGGAAGAAAGAAAATGGGATGGAGAGATTGAAAAAGATGTCTAGAGAGATAAAAATTTGAGACAGCAAGATGCATAAAAAGGCTGGTGCACGGTAACTAGGGATATATTCCAGGAACAACCAGTATATCTAAGTGATCTATAGCCAAAGTTATAGAGTACCTACGAATCCATTCCTATCATCCTGTAATGGCTGTGATAGCTTCCGAATTTCTCTGCATCATTGCTTCTAACATTCGAAGATGCTGCTGCGTATTTTGACCACGACAGAGTGAAAATCAAGTGTGTAGATGCATCTATACCAATTTTATGTATAAAATAGTATGGAATTTTGAGTCCCATTAAACTGCATTAAACATTTGAATTTACCTCCTCTGAATGGCTTCAGTATGAAATGGTCTATGCATCTTATAGCCAGGATGGTATCCATTAAGTTTAGCTTCCGTGCTGGCAAATTTATCGATTCACAATTTTTTTTTCAGTAAAAGTTGGAATCAATGGAATCCATGCAACAACTGGGGAATGATTCTTCTGACTGGCTTCAAATTTTCAGAAGGCAAGTTGCACGTTGTTATTGGGCTAGATAGATTCCAGTTTGCCAGTTATATTAAATAGTGATAATGATTTCTATTCAGCTAGTAAACAATGACTCGTCTCATCGGCTTCAAAATATTAACGGTGATGCAGTCTATAAGGATGACACTAAGTTAACACTGTCTAGGTGAAAATTTGAAATTTTTATGAATTTATTTTTAAGACTTGGAATCTCTGGCTCCCGAGCAACTCTTGGAGGATGTCGTTTCTAATAGGCATTAAACTTTCACTGTTGATGAGCTTTGCTAAAAGAAAACTTGGCTTTCACTTTGAGCTTCGACAATTTTAAAGTGGCAGTTTCATTAAAAAAATAGTTTCCATGCAATAAATGGAGAATCTGTCTTCTGGTCGGCTTGAAACCATTAAACGTTGATGTATCTTAATTTGAAATACTCTTTTTTTTATAGAATTTGGTCTCTGTATACGTTATTTTGCCGATTTTGGATTTTTTTTAAAAAGTACTTTCTTACAAAAACATAAACTCGCCCTTTTATTTATCTCACGGGATTCGGCCGAAAAGAAAATTAAGAAATATTAAAAAACTCGTGTTTTTATAAGCATTTATAATTTTCAAATATTTAGTGACCCCTTAAACGGTTGGTGTGACAATTGTCACCTTGTAAGCTACAGTGCTCTCTCCTCCCAGCGACCTTCTCCAATACATTTGTTTATAACTTCAGAACGCCTTAACTGATCGGCATCAAATTTTCGACACGGGCCAACTATTATTAAGAAGTGCTACTTCCCTCTGCTCAGTTTTATATGGACCGTTACTGAAATTGCTTTCCATGAGGCAAGTTTAGCCTCTCTTAATCGCCTTCAAAATTCCAACACTCGTGTACGTATGATATTTAGAAAAAGACATTAAAAATGGCGTCTGTAGGTGCCATTTTGCCACTTTTAATCTCGAAATATATAGTAATATTGTGTATTATTTAATTGGACTACGCTTCCTGAATGGAGGTACCTTGATGCCAGTGAAGCGCTCTTGATCCAAGGAACTGAACTTTTACTCGCCTTGCTTCAAATGGAATCTGTCTTTCATTCCACAGGCGCTAAATGATCCCTGCGAGTTTAGCGCTTTTTCATGATTAAACTAAAACGGTTGTGAATGACGTCAGTCTTATTACTGATACATTGTTGCAAATGGACGGAACCTTTCTGAGGTACTGCATGCATAGCCGCAAATTTTCTTGGATTCTGAGTAATAGCTAGAGAATGCATCTTCTGGTTGGCTTTAAACTTTTAGTGCTGATGTGTTTTCTTCAAAGGAAGTTTTCTCTTGTTAAAGCTAATTAGAGAAAGTTGACAGTGTTTGACTTTACTGGGTGATCGTATGTTAAATATATATAATGTAACTTTATGTGCCTATAACAACTATGTCAACTGAAGATAATTGTAATTTTTGTTTATGTACCCAAAGCTTAAATAAAATACCTAAATTACTTAATTATTTAAAAGTTGGTCAATCTTAATGAAAAGTCTGGAAAAAACTTTGCTTGTATTGGTGCCACTTTGTTATTTTTTGGAAGAAACTTGGAAAATAAAAATACTCTTTTTCAAGCTCTTTTTTCTGAGCGTCGCATCCAATTAACTTTAATCTCTCGACGTTGCTAACTTGATAATGTAACGTGTGAGCGGTTTCAAGCTTAATATGCTGGTGTATTTTAGTAAAATAGTCTCTGTTACATAACAAGAGAATGCCTCTTCGGTTTACCTTCTCAGCTGGTGTTTCTGAGTAAAGTTTGAAATTGATTTGTGTAGCATGTGTCCTATTTGGCAAATTTTGTTAAAAAATTTACATATTATTTCCATATAATGACTTGCAAATGCCGCACTTTGCACTATTCCAGTCGCAAGCATTGAGGTACAGGGGACTGGGATTATACAATACGGGGATACCTTTCTCCGACTGCGCAGTGACCGAAATTCATCTAGTTATGCTTATGGCGAATCCTGTAAGAGTCCCACAGCACCTGACAAATCAAAGATACTTAGATTAATTTCGAGGAAGCCAAAGTAATCCCGGTTCCTCTGTAGGAACGAGTAACTGCTGGTCTAGTATTCTCGTCTTTATGACAAAGACTGTTGACGTGGTAGGCGTATGGTGTCCAAGGTTTTTCCTTAGGCTCCGGCCTACTCTCAGTTCAAATCTGGTGCTGAGGTGAGGTGGACGTATGTACTGTAGCTCATTTTTGTACCTTTTTTGTTACAGTAAACTACAAGATCGGCGTATCTCTGTTCGTCTGTTAGCTAGTGAGCCAGTGTTGTGTTTATGAGCATTATACCTTGATTCAAGAAACTTTTACTAGTATTAGTACAGCATCCTTTAAATATAAAGGGACAGACATTGAGTCAACGACTACGATATAAAAATACTAAAACAATATTCAGAGAGAGAGAGAGTCGTTGCAGCCTTCACGGTAGCGCGTGGGGCAGCCACAGTTCCTAATTGACGCTGACAGGTGAAACTAATGATGGCAATTCACTTACTGTGTGTTCTTAGGCATTACTGGTGGTCGACTTGGCAATTATGTGTGTGTGTGTGTGTGTGTGTGTGTGTGTGTGTGTGTGTGTGTGTGTGTGTGTGTGTGTGTGTGTGTGTGTTTGTGTGTGTGTGTGTGTGTGTGTGTGTGTGTGTGTGTGTGTGTGTGTGTGTGTGTGTGTGTGTGTGTGTGTGTGTGTGTGTGTGTGTGTGTGTGCGCGCATAAGATATTGATTCCATGCTGGTAGGCCTTTGTTGAAATTTCTGAAGTTTCACTTAGATATTTGAAACAAGGATAAACTGCAGAGGTTATATGGTAGAAGCGTGCCTCTAGCGATATGCTTGGCACTGTGCTAACCCCGCAGATCTTTTTCTTTAAGTGAGGTTTGCAATTTTTGTGCCCTGAGTCTATACCATGTTTTCAGTTTTCTTGTCTCTTCCGAAACTATTCATTTACTAGGGCTAAATTCAAGGAACCATTAATAAGACCAGTCTTGGAGCTTGTCCTAACCAATTTGTAGCTTTTCCTTGTACTCGACGGTTTTAGTTCTCCTTATTAGTTTTACACCATTTGCAAACAACAATACGTCTGATTCAGTCCCAACTGGAATGTAATTCACACATACCAGCAGCAGTA